>NC_092110.1:42750443-43050443 GCF_045679555.1 Salvelinus alpinus | reverse complement strand
GTGAAGTAGGGAGAGGGGAAGTAGGGAGAGGTGAAGTAGGGAGAGGGGAAGAAGGGAGAGGGGAAGTAGGGAGAGGGGAAGTAGGGAGAGGGGAAGAAGGGAGATGGGAAGTAGGGAGAGGTGAAGTAGGGAGAGGGGAAGAAGGGAGAGGGGAAGTAGGGAGAGGGGAAGTAGGGAGAGGGGAAGTAGGGAGAGGGGAAGTAGGGAGAGGGGAAGTAGGGAGAGGGGAAGTAGGGAGAGGGGAAGTAGGGAGAGGGGAAGTAGGGAGAGCGGAAGTAGGGAGAGGGGACGTAGGGAGAGGGGAAGTAGGGAGAGGGGAAGTAGGGAGAGGGGAAGTAGGGAGAGGGGAAGTAGGGAGAGAGGAAGAAGGGAGAGGGGAAGTAGGGAGAGGGGAAGTAGGGAGAGGTGAAGTAGGGAGAGGGGAAGTAGGGAGAGGGGAAGTAGGGAGAGGGGAAGTAGGGAGAGGGGACGTAGGGAGAGGTGAAGTAGGGAGAGAGGAAGTAGGGAGAGGGGAAGTAGGGAGAGGGGAAGTAGGGAGAGGGGAAGTAGGGAGAGGGGACGTAGGGAGAGGTGAAGTAGGGAGAGGTGAAGTAGGGAGAGAGGAAGTAGGGAGAGAGGAAGTAGGGAGAGAGGAAGTAGGGAGAGGTGAAGTAGGGAGAGAGGAAGTAGGGAGAGAGGAAGTAGGGAGAGAGGAAGTAGGGAGAGAACACACGTTTAGGAGTTTAGTACATTTCTCATGGGCAGTAGGAGATTGGGATGTAGGACATCTGTAATAACACCAGATTTGAACCGATAACCTCTCCGGTTTACCTCCAAGCAACCTGCTACCCCAGTGTAGAATAGCAGACTAACAGCCAGGCCTCCCACTCACCTTGACGTAGTAAGTAGTCAGGATGCGTCTGAGGTCAAACACCTGAAGCATGGAGGCGGCGCTGTTGTCCGTGATGCTGTAGCCCTCCAGGACGTACTTGGTGACCAGCACTTCCCAGGCCAGCCAGCGCTGTCCGAAGGCCGCGTTGAAGGACAGGACATGTGGCAGGTGACCCGGTTCACAGCAGCAGCAGCTCTCATCCTCCTCCACCCCCTCCGTGATGGCCTCCACCTCCCGCTGCTGGCAGTACGTACCTGGGGGGGACGGGACGGCTTCAGAAACATGCTATAATGCTTCATAAACTCTATAACCTAACAGCGACAGGACGGCTTCAGAAACATGCTATAATGCTTCATAAACTCTATAACCTAACAGCGACAGGAGGGCTTCAGAAACATGCTATAATGCTTCATAAACTCTATAACCTAACCCGAACAACGACAGGACGGCTTCAGAAACATGCTATAATGCTTCATAAACTCTATAACCTAACCCGAACAACGACAGGACGGCTTCAGAAAAACCTCGTGAACACTATGATTTAAACGTAAAGGGCCGTTATTCTGACTGGAGATCTACAGGCTGAACTCAGAAGTCTCCCGTTGACATCAACTAATGATTGAAGCATCAGGCAGAATTCTACTCGCTTATATCAAGTCAAATCAGGCCCTGAGAGAAATGTAAGAAACCCTCTTCACATCGCGATAGAAAGTGTACCTACTGTAGCCACTCCCATAACTTCTTAGGGATAGGGGGCAGTATTTTGACATCCGGATGAAAAACGTGCCCAAAGTAAACTGCCTGCTACTCAGGCCCAGAAGCTATGATATGCATATAATTGGTAGATTTGGATGGAAAACAGAACTGATTTGGCAGGCGAAACCCCGAGGACAAACCATCCAGGATTTTTTGGTGTGGAGGTGACAGTGTTTTCAATGTGTTTTCTATGTGTATCTAGATTTATAAGGCACTTGCTTGCAGTTCCTATCGCTTCCACTGGATGTCAACAGTTTTTAGAAATTGGCTGATGTTTTTTTTTGTTGAGAAATTAAGAAGTACGGCTATTCAGAACGAGGGTCCAGCCGAGTGCTCTCTAATGTTTTGATGCACGCTCCAGGTCACACGCTTCACGTTGTTTTTATCCGGTATTGAACACCGTTTATCCCGTCTTAAATTTGAGCGATTATTTACGTAAAAAAATACCTAAAGTTGTATTAGGAAAGTGGTTTCAAATGTTTGGACAGCTTTTACAGGTAACTTATTAGATATTTTTTAGTCATGCTTTGCGAGTTGGAACCGGTGTTTTTCTGAATAAAACGCGCCAAATAAATGGACATTATGGAGATATAACGACGGAAATAATCGAACAAAAGGACCATTTGTGATGTTTCTGGGACATTTGAGTGCCAACAGAAGAAGGTCTTCAAAGGTAAGGCATGAATTAAATCGTTATGTCTGACTTTTGTGTCGCGCCTGGCGGGTTGAAATCTGATTTTCATGTGTTGGTATGCTGGGCGCTGTCCTAAGATAATTGCATGGTTTGCTTTCGCCGTAAAGCCTTTATGAAATCTGACACGGTGGCTAGATTAACGAGAAGTTAAACTTTAATTTGATGTGTTGCACTTGTGAATGTATAAAAATTTAATATTTTGTACATATTTTTAAAAAGAATTGGCGCTCTGCATTTCACCGGATGTTGTCAAATCGATCCCGTTAACGGGATTTGAGCCCAAAGAAGATAACACCCAGTCTTATTTCTGCTGAACTTCTACAAGACCTAGGCTGCGTCAGAAGAATCTGTCCTGTCTCCCGTATGCACTTGTTCACTTCCATGACTGGTGTGTGGAAACTCCGTCTAATCCAAGCCTACACCAATCCAATGCTTTTAATTGTGTAGGGAGTAGGGAACGAGTGCATATCTATTTAGCTAGCAAGTTGAGTTTATTTTGTGTGTGACTCCATCCCTTCCTCCTGACCTCTGAACTCCAGTCCTCGGAGCTGGAAGGTGACCAGTCCGTTGCCGATCTCCACCAGGTGAACCAGGGCGTTGAGGTAGTCGGAGGCCAGGATGAAGCAGTCTCCCGTGGTGTAGTTCCCCCAGCGGCCCAGTAGCAGATCGCCACAGAGGCTGTGCTGCAGGGAACGCGTCAGGTGCTCATAGAAAATAGAATTCAGGTTGTTGTCGTCAGAACCTGGTGGAGGAAAGAGGAGAAATTAACTTCAACAAGATGGGGGGAAATTAATTGCTACCTGTTTCTCCCAAACCCGTTTTTCCCCAACCAAAATATATGAATCGTGTAGCAAGCTGAAGGTGAGAAGATCAGCAACTACTGATAGGAGAACTTCTGGTAATACTCTAGATTAAAGTATTAGATTAGAGAATTACATTAGAGATTATAGATTTAGATTAGAGTTTAGAGTATTAGATTCGAGATTAGACTATTATATTCAAGATTAGAGTATTAGATTCAAGATTAGAGATCAGAGTATTAGATTAGAGAATTAGATTATATATTGGAGTTGTATAGATTAAAGTATTATGTTAGAGATTAAAGAATTAGATTAGAGATTTAGATCAGAGTATTCGATTAGAGATCAGGGTATTAGATTAGAGATCAGAGTATTAGATTAGAGAACAGAGTATTAGATTAGAGAAATACCAGTTGATAGATTAGACTAGTAGATCAAATTTTTCAATTTAAAGTTTTATTAAGTTTTCAAACAACCAACCAAACACATTCCACATTCACAGATGTGACAGACTTAAAAATAATAATAATAATAATAATAAAAATTAAAATAAATGTTATATATACAGTGGGGAGAACAAGTATTTGATACACTGCCGATTTTGCAGATTTTCCTACTTAAAAAGCATGTAGAGGTCTGTAATTTTTATCATAGGTACACTTCAACTGTGAGAGACGGAATCTAAAACAAAAATCCCGAATATCACATTGTATGATTTTTAAGTAATTAATTAGCATTTTATTGTATGACATAAGTATTTGATACATCAGAAAAGCAGAACTTAATATTTGGTACAGAATCCTTTGTTTGCAATTACAGAGATCATACGTTTCCTGTAGTTCTTGACCAGGTTTGCACACACTGCAGCAGGGATTTTGGCCCACTCCTCCATACAGACCTTCTCCAGATCCATCAGGTTTCGGGGCTGTCGCTGGGCAATACGGACTTTCAGCTCCCTCCAAAGATTTTCTATTGGGTTCAGGTCTGGAGACTGGCTAGGCCACTCCAGGACCTTGAGATACTTCTTACGGAGCCACTCCTTAGTTGCCCTGGCTGTGTGTTTCGGATCGTTGTCATGCTGGAAGAACCAGCCACGACCCATCATCAATGCTCTTACTGAGGGAAGGAGGTTGTTGGCTAAGATCTCGCAATACATGGCCCCATGCATCCTCCCCTCAATACGGTGCAGTCGTCCTGTCCCCTTTGCAGAAAAGCATCCCCAAAGAATGATGTTTCCACCTCCATGCTTCACGGTTGGGATGGTGTTCTTGGGGTTGTACTCATCCTTCTTCTTCCTCCAAACACGGCGAGTGGAGTTTAGACCAAAAAGCTCTATTTTTGAATCATCAGACCACATGACCTTCTCCCATTCCTCCTCTGGATCATCCAGATGGTCATTGGCAAACTTCAGACGGGCCTGGACATGCGCCTGCTTGAGCAGGGGGACCTTGTGTGCGCTGCAGGATTTTAATCCATGACGGCGTAGTGTGTTACTAATGGTTTTCTTTGAGACTGTGGTCCCAGCTCTCTTCAGGTCATTGACCAGGTCCTGCCGTGTAGTTCTGGGCTGATCCCTCACCTTCCTCATGATCATTGATGCCCCACGAGGTGAGATCTTGCATGGAGCCCCAGACCGAGGGTGATTGACCATCATCTTGAACTTCTTCTATTTTCTTCTATTTTCTAATAATTGCGCCAACAGTTGTTGCCTTCTCACCAAGCTGCTTGCCTATTGTCCTGTAGCCCATCCCAGCCTTGTGCAGGTCTACAATTTTATCCCTGATGTCCTTACACAGCTCTCTGGTCTTGGCCATTGTGGAGAGGTTGGAGTCTGTTTGATTGAGTGTGTGGACAGGTGTCTTTTATACAGGTAACGAGTTCAAACAGGTGCAGTTAATACAGGTAATGAGTGGAGAACAGGAGGGCTTCTTAAAGAAAAACTAACAGGTCTGTGAGAGCCGGAATTCTTACTGGTTGGTAGGTGATCAAATACTTATGTCATGCAATAAAATGCAAATGAATTACTTAAAAATCATACAATGTGATTTTCTGGATTTTTGTTTTAGATTCCGTCTCTCACAGTTGAAGTGTACCTATGATAAAAATTACAGACCTCTACATGCTTTGTAAGTAGGAAAACCTGCAAAATCGGCAGTGTATCAAATACTTGTTCTCCCCACTGTATATATATACATATATACATACCTACATATACAGTGGGGAGAACAAGTATTTGATACCGTATTGAGGGGAGGATGCATGGGGCCATGTATTGCGAGATCTTAGCCAACAACCTCCTTCCCTCAGTAAGAGCATTGATGATGGGTCGTGGCTGGTTCTTCCAGCATGACAACGATCCGAAACACACAGCCAGGGCAACTAAGGAGTGGCTCCGTAAGAAGTATCTCAAGGTCCTGGAGTGGCCTAGCCAGTCTCCAGACCTGAACCCAATAGAAAATCTTTGGAGGGAGCTGAAAGTCCGTATTGCCCAGCGACAGCCCCGAAACCTGAAGGATCTGGAGAAGGTCTGTATGGAGGAGTGGGCCAAAATCCCTGCTGCAGTGTGTGCAAACCTGGTCAAGAACTACAGGAAACGTATGATCTCTGTAATTGCAAACAAAGGATTCTGTACCAAATATTAAGTTCTGCTTTTCTGATGTATCAAATACTTATGTCATGCAATAAAATGCTAATTAATTACTTAAAAATCATACAATGTGATTTTCTGGATTTTCTTTTCTCATTTTGTCTGTCATAGTTGAAGTGTACCTATGATGAAAATTACAGACCTCTCTCATATTTTTAAGTGGGAGAACTTGCACAATTGGTGGCTGACTAAATACTTTTTTGCCCCACTGTACATACATACACACATACACACAAATAATAATTATAACAAAATTTAAAATGTAGAACTTGCAGCAGCACTATCAAGGTTCTTATTTGCTATTTCCAGCCTTAGCTGAGATGACGGGAGGGAAGGGCAAGACCGCCCTTAGATTCAGGTTTCGATAGAGTGGAGAGCTTGATCCTAGGTTTTTTATTGCCCCATATAAATTTGGTGATGCTTTGGTTAATTGTTTTGAAAAAGGAAGCATGGGAGCATCTGAAATAAATAGTTGAGTCTAGGGAGGATGTTCATACGGATGACATTAATTCTTCCTACTAAGCTAATTGGGAGGGAGATCCAGGTTTGGAGGTTGTTTTTGATTCGATCCAGGAGTGGAAGATAATTCTCCTTGAAAAGCCTATTCAGATCTGGTGTTATGAATATCCCAAGGTATTGAAACCCCTGTGTCTTCCATTGGAATGGGCATAGTGTCTTCATAGAACTGGTGAGTGTAATATTGAGAGGGCAGACAGTGGATTTGTTAAAATTGATCTTATAACCTGAAAACGTGCCATACTGAGCAATTGTGTCTAAAATGGGAGGAAGGGATTTCTCAGGGTTGGATATGTAGAGCAAGACATCATCCGCGTAAAGCGAAATCTTGTGCTGCAGGCCGCCTGCAGGAACACCTGTAATACTTGGATTGCTCCTTATCAACTCTGCCAGAGGCTCCGCCCCCAACAAGTAGAGCAGGGGGGATAGCGAGCACCCTTGTCTTGTGCCCCGTCCCAAAGGGAATCTGTCAGAGTTCAGTCCGTTAGTAGTCACCATGGCATTTGGATGAGAGTATAGTGATTTGATCCATTTAATAAAGTTTGGGCCCATATTGAACTTTTCTAAGACTGAGAACAGAAAGCTCCACTCCATCCTGTCGAACGCCTTCTCAGCATCCAGTGAAGCCAGCAGGACAGGGGTCTTCTGTGCGTTTACTTGATCAATAATATCAAAAAGACGGCGAATGTTATCAGAAGAGTATCTGTCTCTAATAAATCCAGTTTGGTCCGCTTTTATTATTTTGGGAAGAAGAGTGTTTAGTCTTTTGGCCAGCAATTTGGTAATTATTTTGTAGTCGAAATCCAACAAGCTTATGGGCCGGAAGGAGGAGCAGGATAGGGGGTCCTTGTCTTTTTTGAGCAACACTGTAATGCGAGCTGTGCGCATTGAGTCTGGGAGAACTCCGTTTTTGCAAAAATCCTCCAGCATTGGCATGAAAATAGGGCTAAGCTGGGGCCAAAAAGCTTTGTAGAACTCTCTGGGGAATCCATCTGGGCCTGGGGACTTGTTAGGTGGCATGGAGGTAATTGCCTCCAGGATCTCCTCAGGAGTGAAGGGGGAGTTGAGATCTTCTTGGTCGGTCTCTGATAGTTTAGGTAGCGAGATTCCCTCTAGGAAGGAGTGGAGTTCTGCCTCCGTGTGTTTTCTCTCAGAGGTATATAGTTTGCAGTAAAAATCATGAAAAGTTAAATTGATCTTTTTTGGGTCATATGTGACCTCGTCCTCTGCTGTTCGGATAGCCATAATTGTACGCTCTGACTGCTCTTTTTTTAATTGATAAGCAAGCAATCTACTAATCTACTAATCTACTAATCTACCAATCTACTAATGTACTAATCTACTAATCTACTAATCTACCAATCTACCAATCTACCAATCTACTAATCTACTAATCTACTAATCTACTAATCTACTAATCTACTAATCTACTAGGCCTATTGCTATACTCATGGTATTTCTGTTTAGTAAAGAAAACTTTTTTTTTAATCTCCCGAGTATAGTCCAAATTCAGTTTGGCTTTGGCTGCTTTAAGTTGACTCCAGGAGGTGCTGTCTGGGGATTGTTTATGTACTTTTTCACAGCGTTCCAGCTCCCTCTCCAGATCTAGCCTGTGTGCTTCCATTGCTTTTTTCTTAGAGGAAGCATATGCAATTAGCTGCCCTCTTAGTGTGGCTTTAGCAGCGTCCCACATTGTGGCCGGAGAAACAGGAGAATCTTTGTTGTCTTGTGTGTAGTTGTCTATCCATGTAGTTACCAATGTATGGAATGCTTCGTTTGATAGCATGGAGGTGTTGAATTTCCGGCTCTTTGACCTCGGGATGTTTTTGCAGAGGTCAAAGCGGAGGTGGACAAAGGCGTGATCCGAAAGCGCTATGGGTCCGATTCTACACGTGGCTGAATTTATGAAACTCTTTGGGATAAAAATGTAATCTATACGGGAGTAGGTGTTATGGACATTAGAGTAGTATGTATAGTCCATAGATGAGCTATTAGTCTCTCTCCAGATATCTATCAGTCCCATCTCTTTAGTAAGAGAGTTCAACATCTTTGCAGATCTAGGATTTGTGGTGGGGACTTGAGATGATTTGTCTAGGGTTGGGTTCAGGGTACAATTAAAATCTCTGGCCACCACGCCAAAGGAAACACAATGCTCATTGAACAGGGTTATCATTTTCGACATAAAAGCAGGAGTATCTGTGTTAGGGGCGTATATGTTTAAGAGAGTAATTGGTTGTCCATACAGTGACCCAGTTATCAAAATAAATCTCCCCTCCGGATCAGATATGTTTTTGTCAATTATGAATGGAACATTCTTATGGATAAGTATGGCTGTGCCTCTACTGTTGGATTTGAAAGATGAGAAATACACCTGTCCCACCCAAGCTCTGCGGAGTTTGGCATGTTCAGCATCACAGAGGTGTGTCTCTTGCAATAGCGCGATGTCTGCTTTTTCCTTTTTTAGAGCACATAGTATCTTTTTCCGTTTTATTGCATGACCTAGACCATGGCAGTTCCATGTCAATAGATTTAAGGTACTAGTCATCGTCATCGAACAGTAATCGAACTTTAGTGCAAGTCATCTCTGGGTAAAGGTGGAAAGTAGTTACAGCTGCGTTCACATAAAAGGAAAATAAATGGTTTACATAAAATAACAGTCTCTGAACACCCCAGCCGAGTTCCCAAACAACTCGACATATCCCGTTGGATCTATTACCTCCCCGCTCAGTCACAATTCTGTGTTCCAACAACAACAACAAAAAAAACGGGAACAGTTAGCAACGCACAACGTCTCCCCCTCCCCACCAAAGAAATGCCTCATCCTCTCCGCCCCGCATTGGGTAAATGACAACGTAGCCCCCGTCCAGACCACATTAAAAATGGGAGAAAATAAAATCAATAGCCCAGCCTACATATAGTAGGCCTAGGTTATAATATGGAGCCTATCCCTCTCAGCTAAAGGAACATAAATATAGATTAGACGGCTATAATGACATTTAGCAGGGCGGGTGGGTCTTTGGATATCGGCTATATGTTGTCTTACCTCCTTTAGTAATAATAGTAATCGCATTTAGTCATTGGTCCATTTCTCATTGACCGGGGTTGTCTTTCAAAAAACGTTTTGCCTCTTCGGGAGTTTTGAAGTGTCGCAGGGCTCCTTGGTGAAGAATCCTGAGCTCGTTTGGGTATTTGAATCCCCTAAAGATGCCTCGGTCAATGGAGCATTTCTTCACCTCGTCAAACTCTCGGCGCTTTCGGCGTATTCCAGCTGACAGGTCCTGGAGTAAGGTGAGTTTGGCGTTTCCCACTGTAATGGTGTTGGTTTTCGCCGCCTGTAGGACTCGTTCCTTGTCGGTGAATCTCAAGAAACGTATGGTGATTGGGCGCGGTGGTTGTCTGGCTGCTGGTGGGGGCCTCAGTGCTCGGTGAGCTCTCTCGAGTTCTATGGGTCTGTCGGTGGACAGGTGGAGCCACTCGGGAAGTTTGTCTTGCAGGTAGCGGATCAGTGGCATGTTTCCCTCTTCTTTTTCGCCCAGATTTAATAGAACACAATTATTCCTTCGCCCCTGTTTTCCAGGTCCTCTGTTTTCTCTTCCAGCTGCTCTATTTTTTTTTTAGCATATGCTATTGTTTCCATGGCGTCTGTCAATAAGTTTTCCGTGGATAGGATTCGCCCCTCTGCCTCGTCCAGGCGCCCCGCGTTTATGGTTATCTTGTTGTTTATGTCAGGCAAAGCATTTTCCAGGATTGTCACCTTGCCCCCTATCGCACTGAGCTGAGCGTTAATGGCATCTAGTTTAGTGTTGAGTTCTGTACGTTGGGATCTCAGCTCAGAAAGGATGTCTTCGACAGAGTGCGAGGTTGGCCTTCGTTGGGCCTCGGGGGGGAACGGGTCCTCTTGCTCCTGGCTAATGGCGCTAGCTTTTTCTGAAGCTAGCTGCTTCTTGGAGGCTTTTTCCGTCGCTAGTGCTCGAGTCCGAGTAAAAATGTCACCTTTAGTGTCGCCTTTTGTAGCCGCCATGACTTTTTGACTAAAGCTAAATGAGTTTAAACTTGAAGTGGAGGTAAGATTAGGAATTGGAAACTACTTGTGCGGAGCTCCTAGTTCATGCGGCCATCTCGTTCAGGGGTCACGTGATCCCTCGTCTAGTAGATCAAATTTAAATGAATATACTAACTACTGAGATATGTGGTTGTCTCACCTAGCTATCTGAATATACTAACTACTGTGATATGTGGTTGTCCCACCTAGCTATCTGAAGATGAATATACTAACTACTGTGATATGTGGTTGTCTCATCTAGCTATCTGAAGATGAATGAAGTGTAAGGGCCTCTGGATAAGAGAGTCTGCTAAATGACTAACCTGTCATGTAAATGCAGAGACAGAGACAGACAGAGAGACAGAGACAGACAGACAGAGACACAGACAGAGACAGATTCCACCCACCTGGGTTTCTGTCCAGTTGAGAAGCCAGTCTGGTGTTGGAGTGGTCCACTCTCTTAGTGCTGCAATAGAGAACAGATCAATCACAAACACACTCTGATACTACCATCACACATCTACCAAGAGGAGTAAAATGACTAGACAGAAAGACACACAGAGAGAGAAACAGAGAGAGACAGACAGAGAGAAACAGAGAGAGACAGACAGAGAGAGAAACAGAGAGAGAAACAGAGAAACAGACAGAAACAGAAAGAGAGACAGAGAAACAGACAGAAACAGAAAGAGAGACAGAGAGAGAAACAGAGGGAGAAACAGACAGACAGAAACAGAGAGAGAGAGACAGAGAGAGAAACAGAGGGAGAAACAGACAGAAAAACAGACAAAGAGACATCTCTACCAAAAGGAGTACAGTGACAGACTAGTGTCAGCGAGATCATTACTTGTAGTCTCTCTCCCAGAACTTGACAGGTCTGACATAGGAGGTGATGAAGATGGCGCTGCCCAGGAAAGGGTTGAGAGGAGTGGAGAGGACAGCTGACACCACAGCCTGAACAAACAGCATGGCAGAGTCTGGGAGAGAGTGACGAGTCAAGGAGCTTTTACACACCTCACATCACCTTAAAAGATAAATCCTAGATACGTCAAGTCCTACTCTCAGCTACATTATCATCTATACTATCTTCAGGACATGATCAACATGAAAAACAAGGTTTATTCAACAGTGTGTGTGTATCTATCCTTTATTATTTATAGATTAGTAGCTGTTCTGTGGGAAAAGGAGAAACTTGTAATGGTTGTCCATTCCGATGTGAGTAAAAAGGTCTGCCAGTAGAGATCACGTGGGAGGTTGATCTGACCACGGTAAAACAGAAGGATACGAGGAACAGCGAAGGGCTGAGCGAAGGCGTGAAAGGCCGACCCCCAGGTGATCTGCCAGGGAGCGATGTAGGTGTAGACAAATCGCAGCTTGTAGAACAGTTCCCAGAGCTACACGACGAGAGAGAGAGAGAGTTAACTTCATGTGTACAGCACAGAACACATTTTTCCTTCCTTACATTTATTTACCGTGAAAATACACATTGATCAATATTTCTGTAAAATGTGCCATTTTTAGCCAGCCATTTTATTTTCCTATGTGGGTAGGAAGAGGTAGGAAACATTCTCTGGTCAGATTTTCTATAAATTAATCCTTATATTATATCACAAAGAACAGGGCTGTGTTTCATTCTGGGAAGACGTTTCCTTCTCGCTATCCTCGTTCACTCACCCTCCAACTGTCTCTACCTAGTTACCTGCAGTAATGCTTGTCTCTACCCAGTTACCTGCAGTAATGCTTGTCTCTACCCCCTGCAGTAATGCTTGTCTCTACCCAGTTACCTGCAGTAATGCTTGTCTCTACCCCCTGCAGTAATGCTTGTCTCTACCCCCTGCAGTAATGCTTGTCTCTACCCAGTTACCTGCAGTAATGCTTGTCTCTACCCAGTTACCTGCAGTCATGCTTGTCTCTACCCCCTGCAGTAATGCTTGTCTCTACCCAGTTACCTGCAGTCATGCTTGTCTCTACCCCCTGCAGTAATGCTTGTCTCTACCCAGTTACCTGCAGTAATGCTTGTCTCTACCCAGTTACCTGCAGTCATGCTTGTCTCTACCCCCTGCAGTAATGCTTGTCTCTACCCAGTTACCTGCAGTCATGCTTGTCTCTACCCCCTGCAGTAATGCTTGTCTCTACCCAGTTACCTGCAGTAATGCTTGTCTCTACCCAGTTACCTGCAGTCATGCTTGTCTCTACCCAGTTACCTGCAGTCATGCTTGTCTCTACCCCCTGCAGTAATGCTTGTCTCTACCCCCTGCAGTAATGCTTGTCTCTACCCCCTGCAGTAATGCTTGTCTCTACCCCCTGCAGTAATGCTTGTCTCTACCCCCTGCAGTAATGCTTGTCTCTACCCCCTGCAGTAATGCTTGTCTCTACCCCCTGCAGTAATGCTTGTCTCTACCCCCTGCAGTAATGCTTGTCTCTACCTAGTTACCTGCAGTAATGCTTGTCTCTACCCAGTTACCCGCAGTAATGCTAGTCTCTAGCCAGTTACCTGCAGTAATGCTTGTCTCTACCCAGTTACCCGCAGTAATGCTTATCTCTACCCAGTTACCTGCAGTAATGCTTGTCTCTACCCCCTGCAGTAATGCTTGTCTCTACCCCCTGCAGTAATGCTTGTCTCTACCCAGTTACCTGCAGTAATGCTTGTCTCTACCCAGTTACCTGCAGTAATGCTTGTCTCTACCCAGTTACCTGCAGTCATGCTTGTCTCTACCCAGTTACCTGCAGTCATGCTTGTCTCTACCCCCTGCAGTAATGCTTGTCTCTACCCAGTTACCTGCAGTAATGCTTGTCTCTACCCAGTTACCTGCAGTCATGCTTGTCTCTACCCCCTGCAGTAATGCTTGTCTCTACCCAGTTACCTGCAGTCATGCTTGTCTCTACCCCCTGCAGTAATGCTTGTCTCTACCCAGTTACCTGCAGTAATGCTTGTCTCTACCCAGTTACCTGCAGTCATGCTTGTCTCTACCCCCTGCAGTAATGCTTGTCTCTACCCAGTTACCTGCAGTCATGCTTGTCTCTACCCCCTGCAGTAATGCTTGTCTCTACCCAGTTACCTGCAGTAATGCTTGTCTCTACCCCCTGCAGTAATGCTTGTCTCTACCCCCTGCAGTAATGCTTGTCTCTACCCCCTGCAGTAATGCTTGTCTCTACCTAGTTACCTGCAGTAATGCTTGTCTCTACCCAGTTACCTGCAGTAATGCTAGTCTCTAGCCAGTTACCTGCAGTAATGCTTGTCTCTACCCAGTTACCCGCAGTAATGCTTATCTCTACCCAGTTACCTGCAGTAATGCTTGTCTCTACCCCCTGCAGTAATGCTTGTCTCTACCCCCTGCAGTAATGCTTGTCTCTACCCAGTTACCTGCAGTAATGCTTGTCTCTACCCAGTTACCTGCAGTAATGCTTGTCTCTACCCAGTTACCTGCAGTAATGCTTGTCTCTACCCAGTTACCTGCAGTAATGCTTGTCTCTTCCCAGTTACCTGCAGTAATGCTTGTCTCTACCCCCTGCAGTAATGCTTGTCTCTACCCCCTGCAGTAATGCTTGTCTCTACCCCCTGCAGTAATGCTTGTCTCTACCCAGTTACCTGCAGTAATGCTTGTCTCTACCCCCTGCAGTAATGCTTGTCTCTACCCAGTTACATGCAGTAATGCTTGTCTCTACCCCCTGCAGTAATGCTTGTCTCTACCCAGTTTACTGCAGTAATGCTTGTCTCTACCCAGTTACCTGCAGTAATGCTTGTCTCTACCCAGTTACCTGCAGTAATGCTTGTCTCTACCCAGTTACCTGCAGTAATGCTTGACTCTACCCAGTTACCTGCAGTAATGCTTGACTCTACCCAGTTACCTGCAGTAATGCTTGTCTCTACCCAGTTTACTGCAGTAATGCTTGTCTCTAACCAGTTACCTGCAGTAATGCTTGTCTCTACCCAGTTACCTGCAGTAATGCTTGTCTCTACCCAGTTACCTGCAGTAATGCTTGTCTCTAGCCAGTTACCCGCAGTAATGCTTGTCTCTACCCAGTTACCCGCAGTAATGCTTATCTCTACCCAGTTACCTGCAGTAATGCTTGTCTCTACCCCCTGCAGTAATGCTTGTCTCTACCCCCTGCAGTAATGCTTGTCTCTACCCAGTTACCTGCAGTAATGCTTGTCTCTACCCAGTTACCTGCAGTAATGCTTGTCTCTACCCAGTTACCTGCAGTAATGCTTGTCTCTACCCAGTTACCTGCAGTAATGCTTGTCTCTTCCCAGTTACCTGCAGTAATGCTTGTCTCTACCCCCTGCAGTCATGCTTGTCTCTACCCCCTGCAGTAATGCTTGTCTCTACCCCCTGCAGTAATGCTTGTCTCTACCCAGTTACCTGCAGTAATGCTTGTCTCTATCCCCTGCAGTAATGCTTGTCTCTACCCAGTTACATGCAGTAATGCTTGTCTCTACCCCCTGCAGTAATGCTTGTCTCTACCCAGTTTACTGCAGTAATGCTTGTCTCTACCCAGTTACCTGCAGTAATGCTTGTCTCTACCCAGTTACCTGCAGTAATGCTTGTCTCTACCCAGTTACCTGCAGTAATGCTTTTCTCTACCCAGTGACCTACAGTAATGCTTGTCTCTACCCCCTGCAGTAATGCTTGTCTCTACCCCCTGCAGTAATGCTTGTCTCTACCCCCTGCAGTAATGCTTGTCTCTACCCCCTGCAGTAATGCTTGTCTCTACCCAGTTACCTGCAGTAATGCTTTTCTCTACCCAGTTACCTGCAGTAATGCTTGTCTCTACCTAGTTACCTGCAGTAATGCTTGTCTCTACCCAGTTACCTGCAGTAATGCTTGTCTCTACCCAGTTTACTGCAGTAATGCTTGTCTCTACCCAGTTACCTGCAGTAATGCTTGTCTCTACCCAGTTACCTGCAGTAATGCTAGTCTCTACCCAGTTACCTGCAGTAATGCTTGTCTCTTCCCAGTTACCTGCAGTAATGCTTGTCTCTACCCAGTTTACTGCAGTAATGCTTGTCTCTACCCCCTGCAGTAATGCTTGTCTCTACCCAGTTTACTGCAGTAATGCTTGTTTCTACCCAGTTACCTGCAGTAATGCTTGTCTCTTGCCAGTTACCTGCAGTAATGCTTGTCTCTACCCAGTTACCTGCAGTAATGCTTGTCTCTACCCAGTTACCTGCAGTAATGCTTGTCTCTACCCAGTTACCTGCAGTAATGCTTGTCTCTACCCAGTTACCTGCAGTAATGCTTGTCTCTACCCATTTACCTGCAGTAATGCTTGTCTCTACCCAGTTATTACTAAAGAGGGATCCAGAGATCAATATAGCTTGAGAATTGTTTTTTTTTTAAGTCTAATTTTTTTAAATTAAAACTGTTCCCGCCACCACCTCCTCCTCCAGCTTCCTGCTGCTGCTGGCCTTCACAAATTCTGCCATTTTGTTCCTGAAGTTGCCAGTAAGAGGCTCCACCAGCAGTCAGCAACCTTTTCCATCTGGAGCGCCAAGTCATCCTACCATTTCTACTGATCTGCCTGTCAGTTAGGATTTTCATCTGCACATTTTCGTGGAACAGTTTCATTTCATTTACAATAAAGTCTTCATATCTCCAGTCTTCATTATCTCCAGTCTCCATATCTCTAGTCTCCATATCTCTAGTCTCCATTATCTCTAGTCTCCATTATCTCTAGTCTCCATTATCTCTAGTCTTCATATCTCTAGTCTCCATATCTCTAGTCTCCATATCTCTAGTCTCCATATCTCTAGTCTCCATATCTCTAGTCTCCATATCTCTAGTCTCCTTATCTCTAGTCTCCATATCTCTAGTCTCCATATCTCTAGTCTTCATATCTCTAGTCTCCATATCTCTAGTCTCCATATCTCTAGTCTTCATATCTCTAGTCTTCATATCTCTAGTCTCCATATCTCTAGTCTCCATATCTCTAGTCTCCATTATCTCTAGTCTCCATTATCTCTAGTCTCCATATCTCTAGTCTCCATATCTCTAGTCTCCATTATCTTTAGTCTCCATTATCTCTAGTCTCCATATCTCTAGTCTTCATTATCTCTAGTCTTCATTATCTCTAGTCTTCATTATCTCTAGTCTTCATTATCGCTAGTCTTCATTATCGCTAGTCTTCATTATCGCTAGTCTTCATTATCTCTAGTCTTCATTATCTCTAGTTTTCATTATCTCAAGTCTTCATTATCGCTAGTCTTCATTATCTCTAGTCTCCATATCTCTAGTCTCCATATCTCTAGTCTCCATATCTCTAGTCTCCATATCTCTAGTCTCCATATCTCTAGTCTCCATATCTCTAGTCTTCATTATCTCTAGTCTCCATATCTCTAGTCTCCATATCTCTAGTCTCCATATCTCTAGCCTCCATATCTCTAGTCTCCATATCTCTAGTCTCCATATCTCTAGTCTCCATATCTCTAGTCTCCATATCTCTAGTCTCCATATCTCTAGTCTCCATATCTCTAGTCTCCATATCTATAGTCTTCATTATCTATAGTCTTCATTATCTCTAGTCTCCATATCTCTAGTCTCCATATCTCTAGTCTCCATATCTCTAGTCTCCATTATCTCTAGTCTTCATTATCTCTAGTCTCCATATCTCTAGTCTTCATTATCTCTAGTCTCCATATCTCTAGTCCCCATTATCTCTAGTCTCCATATCTCTAGTCTCCATTATCTCTAGTCTCCATATCTCTAGTCTCCATATCTCTAGTCTTCATTATCTATAGTCTCCATATCTCTAGTCCCCATATCTCTAGTCCCCATTATCTCTAGTCTCCATTATCTCTAGTCTCCATATCTCTAGTCTCCATATCTCTAGTCTTCATATCTCTAGTCTCCATATCTCTAGTCTCCATTATCTCTAGTCTCCATTATCTCTAGTCTTCATTATCTCTAGTCTCCATATCTCTAGTCTTCATATCTCAAAATCAATGTCATGTGGTTAGTCAATATTAAATCAAAATGATACAAATCTAAAAGTAACTTCCGTTAACAACTATTTAAAAATAGTCTACATAAAAGCCAACAAATAAAAACATTTCAGCCTGCAGGTAGAAAATCTCCTGCTGAAAATAATTATCTTATAAATCACAATGGCTATGCATGGCCTGTCTGCAAGGAACTGGAAACATTGTATCAACTATCAACTTAGTCCAGCCAAAGCTCATGCTAGTAAACTGGAAACATTGTATCAACTTAGTCCAGCCAAAGCTCATGCTAGTAAACTGGAAACATTGTATCAACTTAGTCCAGCCAAAGCTCATGCTAGTAAACTGGAAACATTGTATCAACTTAGTCCAGCCAAAGCTCATGCTAGTAAACTGGAAACATTGTATCAACTTAGTCCAGCCAAAGCTCATGCTAGTAAACTGGAAACATTGTATCAACTTAGTCCAGCCAAAGCTCATGCTAACAAACTGGAAACATTGTATCAACTTAGTCCAGCCAAAGCTCATGCTAGTAAACTGGAAACATTGTATCAACTTAGTCCAGCCAAAGCTCATGCTAACAAACTGGAAACATTGTATCAACTTAGTCCAGCCAAAGCTCATGCTAGTAAACTGGAAACATTGTATCAACTTAGTCCAGCCAAAGCTCATGCTAGTAAACTGGAAACATTGTATCAACTTAGTCCAGCCAAAGCTCATGCTAACAAACTGGAAACATTGTATCAACTTAGTCCAGCCAAAGCTCATGCTAGTAAACTGGAAACATTGTATCAACTTAGTCCAGCCAAAGCTCATGCTAGTAAACTGGAAACATTGTATCAACTTAGTCCAGCCAAAGCTCATGCTAACAAACTGGAAACATTGTATCAACTTAGTCCAGCCAAAGCTCATGCTAGTAAACTGGAAACATTGTATCAACTTAGTCCAGCCAAAGCTCATGCTAGTAAACTGGAAACATTGTATCAACTTAGTCCAGCCAAAGCTCATGCTAGCAAACTGGAAACATTGTATCAACTTAGTCCAGCCAAAGCTCATGCTAACAAACTGGAAACATTGTATCAACTTAGTCCAGCCAAAGCTCATGCTAGTAAACTGGAAACATTGTATCAACTTAGTCCAGCCAAAGCTCATGCTAACAAACTGGAAACATTGTATCAACTTAGTCCAGCCAAAGCTCATGCTAACAAACTGGAAACATTGTATCAATTTAGTCCAGCCAAAGCTCATGCTAGTAAACTGGAAACATTGTATCAACTTAGTCCAGCCAAAGCTCATGCTAGCAAACTGGAAACATTGTATCCAATGTTCTGGGCCCTCAGAGTTTCCTGGGCCAGTGAGTTCTGGACAGACAGACACAGCTGTAGGCTATTTGGACCAGTGAGTTCTGGGCAGACAGACACGGCTGTAGGCTATTTGGACCAGTGAGTTCTGGGCAGACACAGCTGTAGGCTATTTGGACCAGTGAGTTCTGGGCAGACAGACACGGCTGTAGGCTATTTGGACCAGTGAGTTCTGGACAGACAGACACAGCTGTAGGCTATTTGGACCAGTGAGTTCTGGGCAGACAGACACGGCTGTAGGCTATTTGGACCAGTGAGTTCTGGACAGACAGACACAGCTGTAGGCTATTTGGACCAGTGAGTTCTGGACAGACAGACACAGCTGTAGGCTATTTGGACCAGTGAGTTCTGCCCAGACAGACACAGCTGTAGGCTATTTGGACCAGTGAGTTCTGGCCAGACAGACACAGCTGTAGGCTATTTGGACCAGTGAGTTCTGGCCAGACAGACACAGCTGTAGGCTATTTGGACCAGTGAGTTCTGGACACAGACACAGCTGTAGGCTATTTGGACCAGTGAGTTCTGGACAGACAGACACAGCTGTAGGCTATTTGGGCCAGTGAGTTCTGGACAGACAGACACAGCTGTAGGCTATTTGGACCAGTGAGTTCTGGACAGACAGACACAGCTGTAGGCTATTTGGGCCAGTGAGTTCTGGGCAGACAGACACGGCTGTAGGCTATTTGGGCCAGTGAGTTCTGGGCAGACAGACACGGCTGTAGGCTATTTGGGCCAGTGAGTTCTGGGCAGACAGACACGGCTGTAGGCTATTTGGCCCAGTGAGTTCTGGACAGACAGACACAGCTGTAGGCTATTTGGACCAGTGAGTTCTGGACAGACAGACACAGCTGTAGGCTATTTGCCCAAAGAATAAGAAGTAATCATGAAGGCTTATTTCATGACGTTTCCACCGGATCAGAGCATGACTTTGTTTCCCCTTTCATGCTGAGTGGTTATAGAAAGGAAGAGAGATGGAAATATCTTTCAAATCGGCTACGTTGGAAGAACTATTGTCATTCTCAATGGATGTAAAAAAAAAACACACTTTGTTTACTTGCTGTTTGAGGCGATGAAAAGATTACTTTGAGAAGTTCCACAGTGATGAGTTTAGACAAATCAGAAATACTATCAGATCCCCAAATGGGAACATTTATAGGTCTCCGTTTGCACACAGGCCAGGTAGACTAGTCCTACTTCTATATGCGTAATACGGTGTGTGTCCTTACGCCAAACAAAAAGACAATTAATAAACTGACAATGAATAAATGGAATGAAATAAACCGAATCTATTTCCTCACTAGTGTAGCCTAGGTTGTTCGTTCTGTAAACAACGTGTCCACTACTACAATGACAACGGTAAGACCGGAATAATCATAATAATGAATGAATTAACAGAAATGACCATAACCAAACAAACATTGTAGATTATAAAATGATGGTAATTAATGTTAAATGTACTACTTGGTGATACTGTTGTGTCATCCCCGGGGCCTCCACAATGGATTAGTCCAATCAGACAGGCGTGAACCAGACAGGCGTGAGTCGGACAGGCGTGAGTCGGACAGGCGTGAGTCGGACAGGCGTGAACCGGACAGGCGTGAGTCGGACAGGCGTGAATCAGACAGGCGTGAACCGGACAGGCGTGAGTCGGACAGGCGTGAACCGGACAGGCGTGAGTCGGACAGGCGTGAGTCGGACAGGCGTGAGTCGGACAGGCGTGAGTCGGACAGGCGTGAACCGGACAGGCGTGAGTCGGACAGGCGTGAACCGGACAGGCGTGAGTCGGACAGGCGTGAGTCGGACAGGCGTGAGTCAGACAGGCGTGAGTCAGACAGGCGTGAATCAGACGTGTCTCATGTACCATCATTTTTGGTGTTGTTGTTATATACATTAGCCACTGCTCGACTAAAACAATCTCAGTCGACCAAACAAAATCGACCAGTCAACTAAATGGGGTCAGCCCTACTTGAAATCAAACATTTTTGCTACGGTGTGCCCTAATAAATATCTCCTAGGTATCAGCTCCTCACCTTGCTGAAAAAGATGGACATGAGGAAGAGGTCTAGCAGCAGGGTCTCTGATAGGTTGCGGTAGTCGAAGGTGAAGAAGAGGACGGTGAAGAGTACTGTGATGTACTGGTAGGTGGGGCTGCTGTAGGAGGAACGAAGCAGCTTCAGACCTGCCACTGTTATCATCAACGCTCCAACCCTGTAAAGAGAGAGAGACATGGAGAGAGGGAAAAGAGAGAGAGAGAGATGGAGAGAGGGGAAAGAGAGCGAGAGAGAAATGGAGAGAGGGGAAAGAGAGCAAGAGAGAGATGGAGAGAGGGGAAAGAGAGAGAGAAATGGAGAGAGGGGAAAGACAGATAAGAAGAGGGGACTTTATGACTGCATGTTTGTTCAACTACCCAGCGAATGACGTCACTAAAACCAGATTACAACCGTAATCACCTGATTCCAGCTACCTGCTGGTAAACATGGAGAAGAGAGCTGGTTAACACAGAGAATAGAGCTGGTTAACACAGAGAGACAGAGAATAGAGCTGGTTAACACAGATAGATAGAGAATAGAGCTGGTTAACACAGAGAGACAGAGAATAGAGCTGGTTAACACAGAGAGACAGAGAATAGAGCTGGTTAACACAGAGAGACAGAGAATAGAGCTGCTAAACACAGAGAATAGAGCTGGTTAACACAGAGAATAGAGCTGGTTAACACAGAGACACAGAGAATAGAGCTGGTTAACACAGAGAATAGAGCTGGTTAACACAGAGACACAGAGAATAGAGCTGGTTAACACAGAGAATAGAGCTGGTTAACACAGAGACACAGAGAATAGAGCTGGTTAACACAGAGAATAGAGCTGGTTAACACGGAGAATAGAGCTGGTTAACACAGATAGATAGAGAATAGAGCTGTTTAACACAGAGAATAGAGCTGGTTAACACAGAGAGATAGAGCTGGTTAACATAGAGAGATAGAGCTGGTTAACACAGAGAATAGAGCTGGTTAACACAGAGAGACATAATAGAGCTGGTTAACACAGAGAATAGAGCTGGTTAACACAGAGAATAGAGCTGGTTAACACAGAGAGACATAATAGAGCTGGTTAACACAGAGCATAGAGAATAGAGCTGGTTAACACAGAGAATAGAGCTGGTTAACACAGAGAATAGAGCTGGTTAACACAGAGAATAGAGCTGGTTAACACAGAGAATAGAGCTGGTTAACACAGAGAATAGAGCTGGTTAACACAGAGAATAGAGCTGGTTAACACAGAGAATAGAGCTGGATAACACAGAGAGAAAGAATAGAGCTGGTTAACACAGAGAATAGAGCTGGTTAACACAGGGAGATAGAGAATATAGCTGGTTAACACAGAGAATAGAGCTGGTTAACACAGAGAATAGAGCTGGTTAACACAGAGAATAGAGCTGGTTAACACAGAGAATAGAGCTGGTTAACACAGAGAATAGAGCTGGTTAACACAGAGAATAGAGCTGGTTAACACAGAGACAGAGAATAGAGCTGGTTAACACAGAGAATAGAGCTGGTTAACACAGATAGATAGAGCTGGTTAACAGAGATACGGAGAATAGAGCTGGTTAACACAGAGCATAGAGAATAGAGCTGGTTAACACAGAGCATAGAGAATAGAGCTGGTTAACACAGAATAGAGCTGGTTAACACAGAGCATAGAGAATAGAGCTGGTTAACACAGAGCATAGAGAATAGAGCTGGTTAACACAGAGCATAGATAATAGAGCTGGTTAACACAGAGCATAGATAATAGAGCTGGTTAACACAGAGCATAGAGAATAGAGCTGGTTAACACAGAGCATAGAGAATAGAGCTGGTTAACACAGAATAGAGCTGGTTAACACAGAGAATAGAGAATAGAGCTGGTTAACACAGAGAATAGAGAATAGAGCTGGTTAACACAGAGCATAGAGAATAGAGCTGGTTAACACAGAGCATAGAGAATAGAGCTGGTTAACACAGAGCATAGAGAATAGAGCTGGTTAACACAGAGCGATAGAGCTGGTTAACACAGAGAATAGAGCTGGTTAACACAGAGAGACATAATAGAGCTGGTTAACACAGAGAATAGAGCTGGTTAACACAGAGAATAGAGCTGGTTAACACAGAGAGACATAATAGAGCTGGTTAACACAGAGCATAGAGAATAGAGCTGGTTAACACAGAGAATAGAGCTGGTTAACACAGAGAATAGAGCTGGTTAACACAGAGAATAGAGCTGGTTAACACAGAGAATAGAGCTGGTTAACACAGAGAATAGAGCTGGTTAACACAGAGAATAGAGCTGGTTAACACAGAGAATAGAGCTGGATAACACAGAGAGAAAGAATAGAGCTGGTTAACACAGAGAATAGAGCTGGTTAACACAGGGAGATAGAGAATATAGCTGGTTAACACAGAGAATAGAGCTGGTTAACACAGAGAATAGAGCTGGTTAACACAGAGAATAGAGCTGGTTAACACAGAGAATAGAGCTGGTTAACACAGAGACAGAGAATAGAGCTGGTTAACACAGAGAATAGAGCTGGTTAACACAGATAGATAGAGCTGGTTAACAGAGATACGGAGAATAGAGCTGGTTAACACAGAGCATAGAGAATAGAGCTGGTTAACACAGAGCATAGAGAATAGAGCTGGTTAACACAGAATAGAGCTGGTTAACACAGAGCATAGAGAATAGAGCTGGTTAACACAGAGCATAGAGAATAGAGCTGGTTAACACAGAGCATAGATAATAGAGCTGGTTAACACAGAGCATAGATAATAGAGCTGGTTAACACAGAGCATAGAGAATAGAGCTGGTTAACACAGAGCATAGAGAATAGAGCTGGTTAACACAGAATAGAGCTGGTTAACACAGAGAATAGAGCTGGTTAACACAGAGAATAGAGCTGGTTAACACAGAGAATAGAGCTGGTTAACACAGAGAATAGAGCTGGTTAACACAGAGACAGAGAATAGAGCTGGTTAACACAGAGAATAGAGCTGGTTAACACAGATAGATAGAGCTGGTTAACAGAGATACGGAGAATAGAGCTGGTTAACACAGAGCATAGAGAATAGAGCTGGTTAACACAGAGCATAGAGAATAGAGCTGGTTAACACAGAATAGAGCTGGTTAACACAGAGCATAGAGAATAGAGCTGGTTAACACAGAGCATAGAGAATAGAGCTGGTTAACACAGAGCATAGATAATAGAGCTGGTTAACACAGAGCATAGATAATAGAGCTGGTTAACACAGAGCATAGAGAATAGAGCTGGTTAACACAGAGCATAGAGAATAGAGCTGGTTAACACAGAATAGAGCTGGTTAACACAGAGAATAGAGAATAGAGCTGGTTAACACAGAGAATAGAGAATAGAGCTGGTTAACACAGAGCATAGAGAATAGAGCTGGTTAACACAGAGCATAGAGAATAGAGCTGGTTAACACAGAGCATAGAGAATAGAGCTGGTTAACACAGAGCATAGAGAATAGAGCTGGTTAACACAGAGCATAGAGAATAGAGCTGGTTAACACAGAATAGAGCTGGTTAACACAGAGAATAGAGAATAGAGCTGGTTAACACAGAGAATAGAGAATAGAGCTGGTTAACACAGAGCATAGAGAATAGAGCTGGTTAACACAGAGCATAGAGAATAGAGCTGGTTAACACAGAGCATAGAGAATAGAGCTGGTTAACACAGAGCATAGAGAATAGAGCTGGTTAACACAGAGCATAGAGAATAGAGCTGGTTAACACAGAGCATTTATTTATTTTATTGTTTGTTATAATTAGTTTTATCATTATTATTGTACACTGAGTGGTTATGGTCGTTGTCCTATTGGAAAGTGAACCCCAGTCTGAGGTCCTGAGCGCTCTGGAGCAGGTTTTCATCAAAGATCTCTCTGTACTCTCTCTGGGTTCTCCCATCTCCACAGAGGAACTCTGGAGCTCTGTCAGAGTGACCAACGGGTTCTTGGTCAACCCCCCTCCTTACAAGGCCCTTTTCCATCCTCGGGTCCAATCGGAAACGGGTCTTTGTAAATGTGTTATTTCTCCATATCGCGTATCTATTTCGTAACGGGTCCAACTTCTTGGCCCCTTGAAGATCTCTACTCCCCATTCCCTATATAGGAGTCCTATGAGCCCAGGTCACAAGTAGTGCACTAGATTATAGGGTGGTATTTGGGGTAAAGGACTCACTCAGTGCCCAGTTTCCTGGGACTGGCCAGTTCCTTGGCGCTGCCGCTCAGCACGTTGAGGATGACCAGAGGGTACAGAATATTCTTCTCCAAGAACAGCAGCCACACATGGAGCTTCTCAAACCACATCACGTGGGCCGCGCCTAAAAAACAAACAAACAAACAAACCAAAGGGTTCGGTCAGTCAGTTAGCACCGTGGCTACGTTGTGAATATAACCTATTACACATCGACGCCTACTCATGGAAGTAAAAGCACTTTGGATTGTAAACTCCATTGAACATAGTCCTGGATAAGGTTAAATGTGCAGGTCTGTTAAAATTAAAATGGCGCCTAAAATGTTAACTGGCAGCAGGAATGGGATTTCCACCAATCCAGTCGGGTATTTGGGGTGGCTTACCTCTGACCTCAAACTGGTAGTACTCCCTGGTCTTGAGCAGTGGGTGTGAGAAGCAGTACCAGGGCAGCTGCTTGCGGACCTGTGGCAGCAGGTAATGTGTTAGCAGACCCACTGTTCCCAGTAGAGAGTACAGCACGTAACTCAGGAACGGCTGTGGTGGTCAACAGGGAGGGGGAGAAGAGGAGGGAGGGGGGAGAGGAGAGAGACAGGTGGTGGTACAGGGAGGGAGAGAGAGAGGAGAGAGGGGGGAGAGAGAGAGAGAGAGGAGAGAGGAGAGACAGGTGGTGGTACAGGGAGGGAGAGAGAGGAGAGAGGGGGGAGAGAGAGAGAGAGAGGAGAGAGGAGAGACAGGTGGTGGTACAGGGAGGGAGAGAGAGAGGAGAGAGGGGGGAGAGAGAGAGAGAGAGGAGAGAGGAGAGACAGGTGGTGGTACAGGGAGGGAGAGAGAGGAGAGAGGGGGGAGAGAGAGAGAGAGAGGAGAGACAGGTGGTGGTACAGGGAGGGAGAGAGAGAGAGGAGAGGGGGGAGAGAGAGAGAGAGAGGAGAGAGGAGAGACAGGTGGTGGTACAGGGAGGGAGAGAGAGGAGAGAGGGGGGAGAGAGAGAGAGAGAGGAGAGAGGAGAGACAGGTGGTGGTACAGGGAGGGAGAGAGAGAGGAGAGAGGGGGGAGAGAGAGAGAGAGAGGAGAGACAGGTGGTGGTACAGGGAGGGAGAAAGAGGAGAGAGGGGGGAGAGAGAGAGAGAGAGGAGAGAGGAGAGACAGGTGGTGGTACAGGGAGGGAGAGAGAGGAGAGAGAGAGACAGGTGGTGGTCCAGGGAGGGAGAGAGAGAGGAGAGAGAGAGACAGGTGGTGGTCCAGGGAGAGAGAGAGGAGAGGAGAGAGAGAGAGAGAGAGATGGTGGTACAGGGAGGGAGAGAGAGAGAGATGGTGGTACAGGGAGAGAGAGAGAGAGAGACAGATGGTGGTACAGGGAGGGAGAGAGGAGAGAGACAGGTGGTGGTACAGGGAGGGAGAGAGAGAGAGAGATGGTGGTCCAGGGAGGGAGAGAGGAGAGAGACAGGTGGTGGTACAGGGAGGGAGAGAGAGAGAGAGAGAGAGACAGATGGTGGTACAGGGAGGGAGAGAGAGAGAGAGAGAGAGACAGGTGGTGGTACACAGACAGAGAGAGAGAGAGAGAGAGAGAGAGAGAGAGAGAGAGAGAGAGAGAGAGAGAGAGAGAGAGAGAGAGAGAGAGAGAGAGAGAGATGGTGGTACAGGGAGGGAGAGAGAGAGGAGAGAGACAGATGGTGGTACAGGGAGGGAGAGAGAGAGAGAGAGATGGTGGTCCAGGGAGGGAGAGAGGAGAGAGACAGGTGGTGGTACAGGGAGGGAGAGAGAGAGAGAGAGAGAGACAGGTGGTGGTACACAGACAGAGAGACAGAGAGACAGAGAGAGACAGAGAGAGAGAGAGACAGAGACAGAGACAGAGACAGAGACAGAGACAGAGAGAGAGAGAGAGAGAGAGAGAGAGAGAGAGAGAGAGAGAGAGAGTGAGAGTGAGATGGTGGTACAGGGAGGGAGAGAGAGAGAGACAGATGGTGGTCCAGGGAGGGAGAGAGGAGAGAGATGGTGGTACAGGGAGGGAGAGAGAGAGAGACAGGTGGTGGTACAGGGAGGGAGAGAGAGAGAGAGAGATGGTGGTACAGGGAGGGAGAGAGAGAGAGATGGTGGTACAGGGAGGGAGAGAGAGAGAGACAGGTGGTGGTACAGGGAGGGAGAGAGAGAGAGACAGGTGGTGGTACAGGGAGGGAGAGAGACAGGAGAGAGACAGATGGTGGTACAGGGAGGGAGAGAGAGAGAGAGAGAGAGAGAGAGACAGGTGGTGGTACAGGGAGGGAGAGAGAGAGAGACAGGTGGTGGTACAGGGAGAGAGAGAGAGAGAGAGAGAGAGAGAGAGAGAGAGAGAGAGAGACAGGTGGTGGTACAGGGAGGGAGAGAGAGAGAGACAGGTGGTGGTACAGGGAGAGAGAGAGAGAGAGAGAGAGAGAGAGAGAGAGAGACAGGTGGTGGTACAGGGAGGGAGAGAGAGAGAGACAGGTGGTGGTACAGGGAGAGAGAGAGAGAGAGAGAGAGAGAGAGAGAGAGACAGGTGGTGGTACAGGGAGGGAGAGATGAGTTAAAGATGTTATGCATGTGATAGAACAAAAATTATACTTTGTCAAATTTTCTTATCAGGCCTTTTGCTTTCAACTCAACTGCCTGACACACACACCCAAAGAGGTTGGAAACCAGGTACATTGCAACGCCACCAAGCAGTTTAGTGCACTGCTCAAGGGCACAACGGCAAGAGATTAACGAGGCAGAGCTCTACTGTACCTGCAGAACGATGAACATGGTGCTGACGTGGATGGCAAAGTAGAGGACAGCGATGACAACGCAGACGATCAGGTCGGAATGAAGACGCTCACTCTGGGGGACAGACAGGAGGACTGTTAGGTTAGGAGGAGAGGACAGACAGACAGGAGGACTGTTAGGTTAGGAGGAGAGGACAGACAGACAGACAGGAGGACTGTTAGGAGGAGAGGACAGACAGGCAGACAGGAGGACTGTTAGGAGGAGAGGACAGACAGGCAGGAGGACTGTTAGGAGGAGAGGACAGACAGGCAGGAGGACTGTTAGGATGAGAGGACAGACAGGCAGGAGGACTATTAGGAGGAGAGGACAGACAGGCAGGAGGACTATTAGGAGGAGAGGACAGACAGGCAGGAGGACTATTAGGAGGAGAGGACAGACAGGCAGGAGGACTATTAGGAGGAGAGGACAGACAGGCAGGAGGACTATTAGGAGGAGAGGACAGACAGGCAGGAGGACTGTTAGGAGGAGAGGACAGACAGGCAGGAGGACTGTTATGAGGAGAGGACAGACAGACAGGAGGACTGTTAGGAGGAGAGGACAGACAGACAGGAGGACTGTTAGGAGGAGAGGACAGACAGACAGGAGGACTGTTAGGAGGAGAGGACAGACAGGCAGGAGGACTGTTAGGAGGAGAGGACAGACAGGCAGGAGGACTGTTAGGAGGAGAGGACAGACAGGCAGGAGGACTATTAGGAGGAGAGGACAGACAGGCAGGAGGACTATTAGGAGGAGAGGACAGACAGACAGGAGGACTGTTAGGAGGAGAGGACAGACAGGCAGGAGGACTGTTAGGAGGAGAGGACAGACAGACATGTGAGCAACACTAACAGATCTGAGACCAGGCGAGAACCAGAGGTGGTTGATATTGACGTCAAACAGTAAGGATGGAATTCCACCACAACATGCTTGGCCTACAGCCTAGAGACATTACAGTGATCAGGACTAACTAACAACTCAGCATGAAGGAGGGTTAGGAGACAGAGTGGAGGAGACGAGGGTTAGGAGACAGAGAGGAGGAGAGGAGAGTTAGGAGACAGAGAGGAGGAGACAGAGGAGGGTTAGGAGACAGAGAGGAGGAGAGGAGGGTTAGGAGACAGAGAGGAGGGTTAGGAGACAGAGGAGGGTTAGGAGACAGACAGGAGGAGAGGAGGGTTAGGAGACAGAGAGGAGGAGAGGAGGGTTAGGAGACAGAGAGGAGGGGAGGAGGGTTAGGATACAGAGAGGAGACAGAGGAGGGTTAGGAGACAGAGGAGGGTTAGGAGACAGAGTGGAGGAGAGGAGGGTTAGGAGACCGAGAGGAGGAGACAGAGGAGGGTTAGGAGACAGACAGCAGGAGAGGAGGGTTAGGAGACAGAGAGGAGGAGAGGAGGGTTAGGAGACAGAGAGCAGGGTTAGGAGACAGAGGAGGGTTAGGAGGGTTAGGAGACAAGGAGGAGGAGACGAGGGTTAGGAGACAAGGAGGAGGAGAGGAGGGTTAGGAGACAAGGAGGAGGAGACGAGGGTTAGGAGACAAGGAGGAGGAGACGAGGGTTAGGAGACAAGGAGGAGGAGACGAGGGTTAGGAGACAGAGAGGAGGAGAGGAGGGTTAGGAGACAGAGAGCAGGGTTAGGAGACAGAGGAGGAGAGGAGGGTTAGGAGACAAGGAGGAGGAGACGAGGGTTAGGAGACAAGGAGGAGGAGACGAGGGTTAGGAGACAGAGAAGAGGAGAGGAGGGTTAGGAGACAGAGAGGGAGGGGGTAGGAGACAGACAGGAGGAGAGGAGGGTTAGGAGACAAGGAGGAGGAGACGAGGGTTAGGAGACAAGGAGGAGGAGACGAGGGTTAGGAGACAGAGAGGAGGAGAGGAGGGTTAGGAGACAGAGAGGGAGAGGGTAGGAGACAGAGAGGAGGAGAGGAGGGAGCGCTAGAGCGAGAGGAGGATGGATTTACAAAGACTCGATAATGAGGCCTGATTAGAACCAGTCAACATTACAACAACCACAGAACCCTTGAGCTTTTCAGGATGAGGGTCCTGCACCTCAGACAACTAACTACAATGTATTCAGAAAGTATTCATACCCCTTAACTTAATCCACATTTTGTTGTGTTACAACCTTAATTCAAAATTTACTAAATTACTTTTTTTCCTGACCCATCTACACACAATACCCCATAATGACAGTCAAAACATATGCATAGACATTTTTTGCAAATGTATTTAAAAACAAATACACAAATATCTAATCTACATAATTATTCACACCTGTGTCAATGCCTTCTAGAAGCATCTTTGGCAGTGATTACAGCTGTGAGTCTTTCTGGGTAAATCTCTAAAAGCATTCTACATCTGGATTGTACAATATTAGCACATTATTCGTTTTTAAATTCTTCAAGCTCTGTCAAGTTGGTTTGATCATTGCTAGATAGCCATTTTCCCGGAGTCGCCTCTTCACTGTTGACGTTGAGACTGGTGTTTTGCGGGTAATATTTAATGAAGCTGCAAGTTGAGGACTTGTGAGGCATCTGTTTCTCAAACTAGACACTCTAATGTACTTGTCCTCTTGCTCAGTTGTGCATCGGGGCCTCCCACTCCTCTTTCTATTCTGGTTAGAGCCAGTTTGCGCTGTTCTGTGAAGGGAGTAGTACACAGCACTGTTCGAGATCTTCAGTTTCTTGGCAATTCCTCACATGGAATAGCCTTCATTTCTCAGAACAAGAATAGACTGACGAGTTTCAGAAGAAAGTTCTTTGTTTCCGGCCATTTTGAGCCTGTAATCGAACCCACAAATGCTGATGCTCCAGATACTCAACTAGTCTAAAGAAGGCCAGTTTTATTGCTTCTTTAATCAGAACAACAGTTTTCAGCTGTGCTAACATAATTGCAAAAGGGTTTTCTAATGATCAATTAGCCTTTTTAAATGATAAACTTGGATTAGCTAACACAACATGCCATTGGAACACAGGAGCGATGGTTGCTGATAATGGGCCTCTGTACGCCTATGTAGATATTCCATAAAAAAAATCTGCCGTTTCCAGCTACAATAGTCATTTACAACATTAACAATGTCTACACTGTATTTATGATCAATTTGATGTTATTTTAATGGACAAAAAATGTGCTTTTCTTTCAAAAACAAGGACATTTCTAAGTGACCCCAAACTTTTGAACGGTAGTGTATGTTACTAGGCAGTGTCAGAGGAAGACCCAAAAAGTTGTGAACGGTAGAGTATATATTTATTTATTTATTACCCCTCTTTCTCCCCAATTTCGTGATATCCAATTGGTAGTTACAGTCTTGTCTCATCGCTGCAACTCCCGTACGAACTCAGGAGAGGTGAAGGTCGAGAGCCATGCGTCCTCTGAAACACGACCCTGCCAAGCCGCACTGCTTCTTGACACACTGCTCGCTTAACACGGAAGCCAGCCGCACCAATGTGTCAGAGGAAACACTGTACCGAAGTCAGCTTGCAGGTGCCCGGCCCGCCACAAGGAGTCGCTAGCACACGATGGGACAAGGACATCCCGGCCGGCCAAAAACCTCCCATGACGACGCTGGGCCAATTGTGCGTCACCTCATGGGTCTCCCGGGTCGCGGTCGGCTGCAACACAGCCTGGGATCGAACCCAGGTCTGTAGTGACGCCTCTAGCACTGCGAAGCAGTGCCTTAGACCGATGCGCCGCGCCACTGCACCCCGACAAACCATTTATGTACGGACCTCGTTTTGTTCACTTTACAGTTGGCACTATGCATTGGGGCAGGTAGCGTTCTCCTGGCATCCGCCAAACCCAGATTCATCCGTCAGACTGTCAGATGTTGAAGTGTGATTCATCACTCCAGAGAACGCGTTTCCACTGCTCCAGAGTCCAATGGCGGCAAGCTTTACACCCCTCCAGCCAACGCTTGGCATTGCACATGGTGATCTTAGGTTTGTGTGCGGCTGCTTGGCCATGGAAACCCATTTCATGGAGCTCCCGACAAACAGTTCTTGTGCTGAGGTTGCTTCCAGAGGCAGTTTGGAACTCGATAATGAGTGTTGCAACTGAGGACATACGATTTTTACACGCTACCCGCTTCAGCACTCGGCGGTCCCATTCTGTGAGCTTGTGTGGCCTACCACTTTGTGGCTGAGCCGTTGTTGCTCCTAGACACTTCCACTTCACAATAACAGCACTTATAGTTGACTCGAGGCAGATGAAGCAGGGCAGAAATTTGACGAACTGATTGTTGGAAAGGTGGCATCTTATGACGGTGCCACATTGAATGTCACTGAGCTCTTCAGTACGGGCCATTCCACTGCCAATGTTTGTCTATGGAGAATGCATGGCAGTGCGCTCGATTTTATACACCTTTCAGCAACGGGTGTGACTGAAATAGCTGAATCCACTAATTTGAAGGGATGTCCGCATACTTTTGTGTGTATATATATATTTCTATATATATATATATATATATATATATATATATAGTGTATAGGGGCGGCAGGTAGCCTAGTCGGTAGGGCATTGGGGCAGTAACCGAAAGGTTGCTAGATCGAATCCCCGACAAGGTAAAAATCTGTCGTTCTGCCCCCATGAACAAGGCAGTTAACCCACTCACTGTTCCTAGGCCGTCATTGAAAATAAGAATTTGTTCTTAACTGACTTGCCTAGTTAAATAAAAATAAGAAATATAAAATATTCAATGTCTGCTTATTTTTTGTTGTTGAAGCCATCTACCAATACTTCTTTGTGAGGCGTTGGAAAACCTTCCTGGTCTTTGTGGTTGAATCTGTGTTTGAAATTCACTGCTCGACTGGGGGACCTTACAGATCATTGTATGTGTTGGGTACAGAGATGAGGTAGTCATTCAGAAATCATGTTGAATAGTATAAATGCACACAGAGTGCATGTAACTTATTATGTGACTTGTTAAGCACATTTTTTACTCGTGAACGTATTAAGGCTTGGCAAAACAAATGGTTTGAAAACTTACTGACTCAAGACATTTCAGCTTTTCATAAACATAATCATTATGGGGTGTCGTGTGTAGAGGCCAGTGACACAACATCTCGATTTAATCCATTTAAAATTCAGGCTGTAACACAACAAAATGTCAAGGGGTGTGTCTGAAGACACTGTAACTAACGAGTAATCACAGAGCCACTAAGCTTCTCAGGTAAAGGGTCCTGGACCTCAGACAACTAACCAACTAACTAACTAACTAACCAACTAACTACTACTCACCACATAACCCCTGAGTTTCTCAGGTAAAGGATCCTGGACCTCAGACAACTAACTAACTAACTAACTACTACTCACCACAGAGCCCCTAAGTTTCTCAGGTAAAGAGTCCTGGACCTCAGACAACTAACTAACTAACTAACTAACTACTCACCACAGAGCCCCTGAGTTTCTCAGGTAAAGGATCCTGCACCTCAGACAACTAACAAACTAACTAACTAACTACTACTCACCACAGAGCCCCTGAGTTTCTCAGGTAAAGGATCCTGGACCTCAGACAACTAACTAACTAACTAACTAACTAACTAACTACTACTCACCACAGAGCCCCTAAGTTTCTCAGGTAAAGGGTCCTGGACCTCAGACAACTAACTAACTAACTAACTACACTCACCACAGAGCCCCTGAGTTTCTCAGGTAAAGGGTCCTGGACCTCAGACAACTAACGAACTAACTAACTAACTAACTAACTAACTAACTAACTAACTAACTAACTAACTAACTACTCACCACAGAGCCCCTGAGTTTCTCAGGTAAAGGGTCCTGGACCTCAGACAACTAACTAACTAACTAACTAACTACTCACCACAGAGCCCCTGAGTTTCTCAGGTAAAGGATCCTGGACCTCAGACAACTAACTAACTAACTACTACTCACCACAGAGCCCCTGAGTTTCTCAGGTAAAGGATCCTGGACCTCAGACAACTAACTAACTAACTAACTACTACTCACCACAGAGCCCCTGAGTTTCTCAGGTAAAGGGTCCTGGACCTCAGACAACTAACTAACTAACTAACTAACTAACTAACTACTCACCACAGAGCCCCTGAGTTTCTCAGGTAAATGGTCCTGGACCTCAGACAACTAACTAACTAACTAACTAACTACTCACCACAGAGCCCCTGAGTTTCTCAGGTAAAGGATCCTGGACCTCAGACAACTAACTAACTAACTACTACTCACCACAGAGCCCCTGAGTTTCTCAGGTAAAGGGTCCTGGACCTCAGACAACTAACTAACTAACTAACTACTCACCACAGAGCCCCTGAGTTTCTCAGGTAAAGGGTCCTGGACCTCAGACAACTAACTAACTAACTAACTAACTAACTAACTACTCACCACAGAGCCCCTGAGTTTCTCAGGTAAAGGGTCCTGGACCTCAGACAACTAACGAACTAACTAACTAACTAACTAACTAACTACACTCACCACAGAGCCCCTGAGTTTCTCAGGTAAAGAGTCCTGGACCTCAGACAACTAACTAACTAACTAACTAACTAACTAACTACTATTCACCACAGAGCCCCTGAGTTTCTCAGGTAAAGGATCCTGGACCTCAGACAACTAACTAACTAACTAACTAACTAACTAACTACTATTCACCACAGAGCCCCTGAGTTTCTCAGGTAAAGGATCCTGGACCTCAGACAACTAACTAACTAACTAACTAACTAACTAACTACTCACCACAGAGCCCCTGAGTTTCTCAGGTAAAGAGTCCTGGACCTCAGACAACCAACTAACTAACTAACTAACTAACTAACTAACTACTCACCACAGAGCCCCTGAGTTTCTCAGGTAAATGGTCCTGGACCTCAGACAACTAACTAACTAACTAACTACTCACCACAGAGCCCCTGAGTTTCTCAGGTAAAGGATCCTGGACCTCAGACAACTAACTAACTAACTAACTAACTACTCACCACAGAGCCCCTGAGTTTCTCAGGTAAATGGTCCTGGACCTCAGACAACTAACTAACTAACTAACTACTCACCACAGAGCCCCTGAGTTTCTCAGGTAAAGGGTCCTGGACCTCAGACAACTAACTAACTAACTAACTAACTACTCACCACAGAACCCCTGAGTTTCTCAGGTAAAGGGTCCTGGACCTCAGACAACTAACTAACTAACTAACTAACTAACTAACTAACTAACTAACTACTCACCACAGAGCCCCTGAGTTTCTCAGGTAAAGGGTCCTGGACCTCAGACAACTAACTAACTAACTAACTAACTACTCACCACAGAGCCCCTGAGTTTCTCAGGTAAAGGGTCCTGGACCTCAGACAACTAACGAACTAACTAACTAACTAACTAACTAACTAACTAACTACTCACCACAGAGCCCCTGAGTTTCTCAGGTAAAGGGTCCTGGACCTCAGACAACTAACGAACTAACTAACTAACTAACTACTCACCACAGAGCCCCTGAGTTTCTCAGGTAAAGGGTACTGGACCTCAGACAACTAACTAACTAACTAACCAACTAACTACTACTCACCACAGAGCCCCTGAGTTTCTCAGGTAAAGGGTCCTGGACCTCAGACAACTAACTAACTAACTAACTAACTAACTACTACTCACCACAGAGCCCCTGAGTTTCTCAGGTAAAGGGTCCTGGACCTCAGACAACTAACTAACTAACTAACTAACTAACTAACAACTCACCACAGAGCCCCTGAGTTTCTCAGGTAAAGGGTCCTGGACCTCAGACAACTAACTAACTAACTAACTAACTAACTACTACTCACCACAGAGCCCCTGAGTTTCTCAGGTAAAGGGTCCTGGACCTCAGACAACTAACTAACTAACTAACTAACTAACTAACTAACAACTCACCACAGAGCCCCTGAGTTTCTCAGGTAAAGGGTCCTGGACCTCAGACAACTAACTAACTAACTAACTAACTAACTAACTAACTAACAACTCACCACAGAGCCCCTGAGTTTCTCAGGTAAAGGGTCCTGGACCTCAGACAACTAACTAACTAACTAACTAACTAACTAACTAACTACTCACCACAGAGCCCCTGAGTTTCTCAGGTAAAGGGTCCTGGACCTCAGACAACTAACTAACTAACTAACTACTCACCACAGAGCCCCTGAGTTTCTCAGGTAAAGGGTCCTGGACCTCAGACAACTAACTAACTAACTAACTAACTAACTACTCACCACAGAGCCCCTGAGTTTCTCAGGTAAAGGGTCCTGGACCTCAGACAGGGGGTCTTCTAAGTTCTTCTCTGTCATGTTGGGCAGAAGCTTGGAATGCACCAAGGAACTACAGAAAGGGGGAAAAAGGCACCGGGGTCAGTGGAAATACAAATCCAAACCACTGGTTAAAGCTAATATGCTCAAGGATAGTATGTCAAAGGTCAAAGGTCATCAAGTCCCAGAGAACAGTGTCGTTCTTGCATATAGAAATATGTCTTGTCAGATAGAAGGGGGAGGTCCTGTAGGATAGACTCACATCAGGACAGAGGGGTCGCTGCTCTGCCGGCTCAGATGGTAGGAGACAGCCACCAGGAGACCACAGAACAAGGAGAACAACACAGGGATGTGCTGAGGTTCCCACGTCTCCTGTTAGATAGAGGAACATACAGGGGTTAGAACCACAGGACAACACAGGGATGAGAGGATGGTTCCCACGTCTCCTGTTAGATAGAGGAACATATAGGGGTTAGAACCACAGGACAAGGAGAACAACACAGGAATGTGCTGGGGTTCCCACGTCTCCTGTTAGATAGAGGAACATATAGGGGTTAGAACCACAGGACAACACAGGGATGTGCTGAGGTTCCCACGTCTCCTGTTAGATAGAGGAACATATAGGGGTTAGAACCACAGAACAAGGAGAACAACACAGGAATGTGCTGGGGTTCCCACGTCTCCTGTTAGATAGAGGAACATATAGGGGTTAGAACCACAGGACAACACAGGGATGTGCTGAGGTTCCCACGTCTCCTGTTAGATAGAGGAACATATAGGGGTTAGAACCACAGAACAACACAGGGATGTGCTGAGGTTCCCACGTCTCCTGTTAGATAGAGGAACATATAGGGGTTAGAACCACAGGACAACACAGGGATGTGCTGAGGTTCCCACGTCTCCTGTTAGATAGAGGAACATATAGGGGTTAGAACCACAGAACAAGGAGAACAACACAGGAATGTGCTGGGGTTCCCACGTCTCCTGTTAGATAGAGGAACATATAGGGGTTAGAACCACAGGACAACACAGGGATGTGCTGAGGTTCCCACGTCTCCTGTTAGATAGAGGAACATATAGGGGTTAGAACCACAGAACAACACAGGGATGTGCTGAGGTTCCCACGTCTCCTGTTAGATAGAGGAACATATAGGGGTTAGAACCACAGGACAACACAGGGATGTGCTGAGGTTCCCACGTCTCCTGTTAGATAGAGGAACATATAGGGGTTAGAACCACAGAACAAGGAGAACAACACAGGAATGTGCTGGGGTTCCCACGTCTCCTGTTAGATAGAGGAACATATAGGGGTTAGAACCACAGAACAACACAGGGATGTGCTGAGGTTCCCACGTCTCCTGTTAGATAGAGGAACATATAGGGGTTAGAACCACAGGACAACACAGGGATGAGAGGATGGTTCCCACGTCTCCTGTTAGATAGAGGAACATATAGGGGTTAGAACCACAGGACAACACAGGGATGAGAGGATGGTTCCCACGTCTCCTGTTAGATAGAGGAACATATAGGGGTTAGAACCACAGGACAACACAGGGATGAGAGGATGGTTCCCACGTCTCCTGTTAGATAGAGGAACATACAGGGGTTAGAACCACAGAACAACGAGAACAACACAGGGATGAGAGGACGGTTCTGACCTTTAGGGCCCCGTAGCAGAGTCCGTAGAGCAGGGCCACGGTGACCGCGCTTCGCAGGACACTGTAGAGAGATGACAGAAGGCTGGTGGAGGCTGTGTGGGGGAAGCAGGTAGAGAAGAAGACGTCAGCACCACATCAGATACCATCGCGTTTTGACATTTGGTGCAAAGAAAACCAGCATCATCAGCATTTCTCTCTCTCTCTCTCTCTGTGTGAATCACGTCAGAATGTTTAAAAAGACGTGTTTAAGTTGCCGACAACTTACAAAAGGTCAAAGAGACGTTAGCAGTGACACAGCAGAGAGCATCTAGACTGTAATGTGTGTACTGCCATTGCATTTGGTGCAGCTCTCTATGTATTTAATTGATATGAATTTATTCACTGACCGTTCCCCCCGAACACGTGGATATCCAACTGCTCAAAGAGGTACACCACGAAGGTGTTGACCTGGGGGAGGAGCCCCACGAAGAACACGATAGGAAAGCACAGAGTGAACACTGCAGAGAAACGAACAGGGAGGAAAGAACAGGAACAGAATTGACAAAAAAAAAAAACACCTCGTATGACCACAAAATATGTCAAAGTAGCCCAAAAAATGTGTCATACATTGTTCATGTTTAGATGATGGTGGAAAGATCAGATCAGCCCCTTTAACATTAAACATATTCATGTACTGTAGTCTCACCGATGACGAGGTCCCTGGCAGAGGACAGAACCAGGGAGCTAGTGATGGCGACACCGTACAGGGTGAACCGGGCTGAACCGGTCCTGGCACTACCGTAATCCAACATCCAGATCAACACACAGCACAGACAGAAGTAGACGGGCCGGCTGTAGGCGATGATACGATTATGGCCCTGCAGACACAAGAGGCAGTAGTAGAGTCGGGTCCACCAAAAGACTGCCGTTTGATATTTCGAGTAGAAATTGTGCACCGATATGGAATTTGAAAAGCCTGTTATATTAAATAAAAAAGTTCCTTTTAATATAGACCACAATGGAGAATTCCAGAAATATGATTTTTAATATGAAAGAACTACTTGCGAAAGTGTCAAAATTCAGCATTTTGACAAGTTTCACCATCATCGTAAAGCCCTAGTTATCGTGTTGCTTTGACAAAGTCATTTCCACAGATTGTGATTTATTCCAGGTGATTAATGATTCTGCGGGTGGAGCAGAACACGTCAACCCTGAAGGAGGGTTACGTTAAATTGGAGTGTAGAAACACCAGTCTTTAGAGGGCCAGTCGGATGTATGCTACGACGCCTTTATGGACCTGGAGACAAAGAGGTTCGGGTTAAGTTCAGGTTCAGTTGAGGTTGAGGTTAAGTTCAGGTTAAGGTTCAGGTTAAGTTGAGGTTGAGGTTAAGTTGAGGTTGAGGTTAAGTTGAGGTTCAGGTTAAGTTGATGTTCAGGTTAAGTTGAGGTTCAGGTTAAGTTGAGGTTCAGGTTAAGTTGAGGTTCAGGTTAAGTTGAGGTTCAGGTTAAGTTGAGGTTCAGGTTAAGTTGAGGTTCAGGTTAAGTTGAGGTTCAGGTTAGGTTGATGTTCAGGTTAAGTTGAGGTTAAGTTGAGGTTCAGGTTAAGTTGAGGTTCAGGTTAAGGTGAGGTTCAGGTTAAGGTGAGGTTCAGGTTAAGTTGAGGTTAAGTTGAGGTTCAGGTTTAGTTGAGGTTCAGGTTAGGTTACTCGGCAGAGTGAGTGTGTACCTGTCCCGTGTGTAGGTTTCTACTGACATTGCATGTGTGCTGCAACGTTCCCAATTGATGTGATAAACGGTCCGTTTCCAAGACATACAGCACCAGTCTAAAGTGTGGACACACCTACTCATTCAAGGGGTTTTCTGTATTTTAACCACGAGGTTGCAAAGCTCTCATCAAGGTAAAGGGTGGCTACTTTGAAGAATCTCAATTATAAAAAGAAAATGGATTTGTTTAACACTTTTTTGGTTACCACATGTTTCCACGTGTTATTTCATAGTGTTGATGTCTTCACTATTATTCTACAATGTAGAAAATAGTAACAAATAAAGAAAACCCCTGGAAGGTTTTGGTCCAGACTGACTTTTCACTGCTACTGTATATCATGTCTTCCCCCCCCAAAAAAGTGTCAGAGACACAGAGAGAGAGACAGACAGAGACAGACAGACAGACATAGAAAGAGAGAGAGACAGACAGAGAGAAAGAGAGAGACAGACAGAGAGAAAGGAGAGAGAGAAAGAGAGAGACACAGACAGAGAGAAAGAGAGAGACAGACAGACAGAAAGAGAGAGACAGACAGATATAGAAAGAGAGAGAGATAGACAGAGAGAAAGAAAGAGAGAGACAGACAAAGAAAGAGAGACAGACATAGAAAGAGAGAGAGACAGACAGAGACAGAGAGAGGTGGAGGGAGAGAGAGAGAGAGAGAGAGAGAGCGAGAGAGAGAGAGAGAGGTGGAGAGAGAGAGACAGAGAGAGAGACAGACAGAGAGAGAGACAGACAGAGAGGTGGAGGGAGAGAGAGAGAGAGACAGACAGAGAGAGAGGTGGAGGGAGAGACAGACAGACAGAGAAACAGAGGGAGAGACAGACAGACAGAGGGAGAGACAGAGAGCTGTAGTCTAAACTAGTCAGCTATTTAAAGCCCTATGCCTACAGCAGGGTTGGGAGACCACATTAATAAAAGACAGACTGCGAGAGGGGGGAGGGGTAGAGAGAGAGAGAGAGAGGAACAGGGGGAGGGGAGACAGGGGGGAGGGAGAGAAGGGGAAACGAGAGAGGAATAGGGGGAGGGGAGAGAGGTGAAGGAAGAGGGAGTAACAGACTGACTACAAAGTGAGAAAGACATTTTGAGAGCTCACCTCAGGGCACAGAGAGGGTGACAGTAAGACCATAGAATCAAATAACATAACTCATGTAAGCAGGGGAGGAGAGGAACCCGTAACTACAGAACAAGGAATATGGCAGATATTATGAGTAGAAAGACAGAGATAATGCTTACGTGTCGAGGAGAAGAAGAGTCTGGTTGAACACTCTGGACATAGAAAGAAATATAAAAACCAGGTTAGATAATGTCATAAAGTGTGACAGTTAAAATGGGTGAAGTAGAAGCAGCTTTTCTCAAATGACTGGTGTTGTTTCACCTCGTGAAGTTGAATGCGCCGATTGTAACGGAGTTGCTCTGCATAATTGTCTGCTAATGGCTAAAATGTGACTAAAATGTGACTAAAATGTGACAAAAAATGTGACTAAAATGTGACTTAAAATGTGGAACCTTGAGTAGTGAGTACTGGCAGCTGGCGATGACGAGGCAGAACTGGAAGACCCAGATATCAGTGAAGAATCCGCCGACCAATAGGACGGACCCCAGGAAGGCCACCAGGACTGCTAGCGTCACTGCTAGGATGTTCTCCAGAACCTCACGGTTTCTGTTGGGGGAACACGGCAACACTGAATATAGGATATTCTCACAACTAAGGACAGGCTTTTCTTGACCATGTGGCCTTACCAATGGGGAAAAACTCCTGGTCTAAGGTTAGTGATCAATGGGAAAAACTCCTGGTCTTAGGTTAGTGACCGATGGGAAAAACTCCTGGTCTAAGGTTAGTGATCAATGGGGAAAACTCCTGGTCTTAGGTTAGTGACCAATGTCCATGTCTTCGGGGGGAACTTCACCTGTTAACCAACAAACTAACCTGTCAAACAGAGCCAGCAAAGTGAGTCTGTCAAAGTGCAGGCCGACCCACAGGTTAGGCAGCAGCCAGAAGCGGTAGTGCTGTTTGGCCTGGTGTGCTGCGGCCTTGGCTGGGTCCTCCAGGTCTAGAGGAGCATCCTGGAGCTCTGGGCTCAGGTCTACATCCTGCTGTTCTAACAGCTCTGGGTCAATGGTTAGGAGACGGTTCAGACGGATCTGTAGAACACACAAACAAATAAAAAATAAATAAATCAGGGCGAGGGACACGGGCGTACCGGACACCCCCGCAGGTTTGGACACACCTAGTCATTCAAGGGTTTTTATTTATTTGGACTATTTTCTACATTGTAGAAATAATAGTGAAGACATCCAAACTATTAAATAACACATATGGAATCATGTAGTAACCAAAAAAAGTGTTATAAAATATATAATGATTTGTTTATTTTAGATTCTTCAAAGTAGCCACCCTTTACCTTGATGACAGCTTTGCACCCTCATGGCATTCTCTCAACCAGCTTCATGAGGAATGCTTTTCCAAGAGTCTTGAAGGAGTTCCCACATATGCTGAGGACTTGTTGACTGCTTTTCCTTCACTCTGTGGTCCAACTCATCCCAAGCCATCTCAAATTGGGTTGAGGTCGGGTGATTGTGGAGACCAGGTCATCTGATGCAGCACTCCATCACTCTCCTTCTTGGTCAAATAGCCCTTACACAGCCTGGAGGTGTGTTGGGTCATTGTCCTGTTCAAAAACAAATGATAGTCCCACTAAGCGCAAACCAGATGGGATGGCATATCGCTGCAGAATGCTGTGGTAGCCATGCTGGTTAAGTGTGCCTTGAATTCTAAATAAATCACTGACAGTGTCACCAGCAAAACACCATCACACCTCCTCCTCCATGCTTCACGGTGGGAACCACACATGCGGAGATCATCCGTTCACCTACAAAGACACAACGGTTGGAATTAAAAATCTCAAATTTGGACTCATCAGACCAAAGGAAAGATTTCCACCGGTCAAATGTCCATTGCTCGTGTTTCTTGGCCCAAGCAAGTCTCTTTTTCTTATTGGTGTCCTTTAGTAGTGGTTTCTTTGCAGCAATTCAACCATGAAGGCCTGATTCACACCGTCTCCTCTGAACAGTTGATGTTGAGATGTGTCTTTTACTTGAACACTGTGAAGCATTTATTTGGGCTGCAATCTGAGGTGCAGTTAACTCTGATGAACGTATCCTCTGCAGCAGAGGTAACTCTGGGTCTTCCTTTCCTGTGACGGTCCTCATGAGAGCCAGTTTCATCATAGGGCATGATGGTTTTTGCGACTGCACTTGAAGAAACTTTCAGTTCTTGAAATTTTCCGGATTGACTGACCTTCATGTCTTGAAGTAATGACGGACTGTCGTTTCTGTTTGCTTATTAGAGCTGTTCTTGTCATAATATGGAATTGGTCTTCAGCCATATTTGGTAATCTTCTGTATAGCACCCCTACCTTGTCACAACACAACTGATTGACTCAAACGCATTAAGGGAAAAAAAATCCACAAATTAACTCTTAACAAGGCACACCTGTAAATGGAAATGCATTCCAGGTGACTACCTCATGAAGCTGGTTAAGAGAATGCCAAGAGTGTGCAAAGCTGTCATCAAGGCAAAGGGGTGGCTACTTTGAAGAATCTCAAATATATTTTAAGTTGTTTAACACTTTTTTTGGTTACTACATGATTCCATATGTGTTATATCATAGTTTTGATGTCTACACTATTATTCTACAATGTTGAAAATAGTTTTTAAAAAAATAAGAAAAACCCTGGAATGAGTAGGTGTTCTAACTTTGACTGGTAATGTAGTTGATACAGTAACCCTCCCCCCCAAAATGTATGTCCATATTTAATTTTTAATGTCCATATGTACCAGGACGATAAGTGTGTGTCTTGGGCTTCAGGAATGGGACTGAAAAAGTGCCTCTGGTCTTGAAGAAGAAAACAAACAGATTGAAAGTATGACGATGGCGTAATGAGTGGAGATGACTCAGGAAATCAAAAGCTCATATCAAACGGAGAGCCTAATGCTTCCATTGTTCTTCATGAGTTTAAGTTTAGAAAATGATCTCTCCACAAGGAAGCGACAGTTAATGGGGATGGTAAAAACGAAATAACTCTGACATAGAGTCAAAACAGACTACACACACACACAAGGATCACTCACCAGGTCATGAGGGTAGAAGCGAACTGAGGTAGATCTGGAGAGGTGGGAGTCTGTGTCCCTGTTGAGGTGAAACAAGGACAAGGTGACTTCAAAATGGTAGTTGACCAGGGCTCTGGTCTAAAGTAGTGTACTATATAGGGAATAGGGTGCCATAGGGCTCTGGTCAAAAGTAGTGTACTATATAGGGAATAGGGCCCTGGTCTAAAGGAGTGTACTATATAGGGAATAGGGTGCCATTTGGGGTCTAAAGTAGTGTACTATATAGAGAATAGGGTGCTATTTGGGGTCTAAAGTAGTGTACTATATAGGGAATAGGGCCCTGGTCTAAAGGAGTGTACTATATAGGGAATAGGGTGCCATTTGGGGTCTAAAGTAGTGTACTATATAGAGAATAGGGTGCTATTTGGGGTCTAAAGTAGTGTACTATATAGGGAATAGGGAGCCATTTTCAGACGCAGACAATTCCCTGTTGTGGTTGATGAACTAACCATATGTTATTGGAGGCGCGTCGTGTCGCTGGTTCGAAGTTAACCAGGGACATGTCACATCCCTCCGCCTCGTACAAGGAGGGAGTGTTCTTCCCTGGAATCACAACACACAGCCTGTTACTCTGACGACAAAGACAAACTTAAGGTGTAGGAGAAGTGTAGTAAAATAGTCAAATGTACTGTACTTAAAGATGACAGTGCTGAATAAAACACGTACGCCGCGTGTACATTAGGTTATTGCTGTACGGTCTATTTTAAATTAGTCTTCACAATCCATGCGGCCCAATCACAACAAAAAGAACCACACAACACATTATTATTATTCTGTGGTTTACTATGGTAACTATGGTAACTATGGTAACGCATCGGAAGCACAAATTGAAAACAAATTGGGGAAAAAATCCATAAAAACATCCAGTGCACAAATTTAGTAAAAAACAAACAAAACAAACATAATAATTAATAAAGTATTTATTTTATTAATTTGTTAAAATGTATTCTGATTTATAAGGGGGTTGCTGGAGCATCATCAGCATCTCTATTTCCCGCAGCTAAGCAGCAACCTAGTCCGGGCAGACGAGTCACAGCGTTGCGGATTGTCTCACAATGAAATTAAAATGGACTTCTCCCGGAAGGCAAACACTGGCGTGAACAAGGTTTCACACATAAAAACAGTGGCTCTTTGCTGTATTTGTTGACAGTCTCTCTTTAGTCATGGTTTTAAAAGAGTGGAAATCTCACAATATACATTTTGCTGTACGCTCGAGGAAGCTGCAGACTCTAATCCGATTTGCCTTTAGGTGCACTTGATTTGTATCTTCAAACACATTAAATTATAACCAAATGGGAACACTTCTCCTAACCAGCATTCAGGGCAGCTGAAACAAGTGCCCCTACCACCAACAGCGCGAGACGATTTAAACGAAAACAAATTAAATAAATAGGAATGGAAGGCCTTATCGTTGATTTTTTTGTGATGAACTAGGAATGCCTTGAAGATCGAACTGTCGGTCGCGATCGACTGGTTGGTGACCACTGCCCTACATAGTGCACTACTTTTAACCAGGTAGTACCATATGTAAGGAATAGGGTGCGATTTGGGATACAGCCCATGACCACCTGTAGTTAGTCCCACACACTCTGATCTCATTGGCCGATGACATCAGTCCACCAATCAACGGACAAAAAGTCGATCACAATCTTTGGCGACTTCAAACTAAATGTCCAGTCAGTGGTCTCATATCCACCAAGCCAACGTGGCTAGTTGAGGTTTTACAAAACTCTTCTACATCCAGTACCAATCAAAAAAAAGGTACAACAACAAAATATTGACTACAGACAGTGTGTTGTGATCATAGAATTAGAAAACTAGAATGGACATGAACCTTCTTACGACGAGATAAAGGGTCAGCCATTTTGGTCAGGGCGTTGGACAACCGTGGCCAGCCAGTGCAGTGATGAGATATTGTGTAAAATAATGAATTTGAAGACTTTATCTACACTGTATGTGTGTTAGCTAGCCTGCCGGTTTTATAGGAATGATTCTATACATGTTTTACATTAACTGCCAATATGCCAACATTCCATTGAAACAACACAGTCCAGCCACATCAATACACTGGTTGACATCAGTTGACGACAGGACAGACCAGCTGTAAATGCAACAAGTACTGATACTGTATCATATAATAGGACTCACAGCTTTACAAGACAACAAAAACTAGTCTGTTTACATATATTTTAGAGGCTATTTATATAGAAAACTGGTAGAAAAACAAAAAAATATGAAATATTAGGTTGACAATCCACAATTTCTGATACATCACATGGTTTACTTTCGTTTTCCTGCATAAGTACACTGAACAAAAATAGTTACATGAGTTATTGGTTCAAATAAGGAAATCAGTCAATTGAAATACATTCCTTAGGCCCTAATCTATGGATTTCACATGACTGGGAATATAGATATGTATCTGTTGATCACAGATACCTTAGGAAAAAAAGGTAGGGGTGTGGATCAGAAAACCAGTCAGTATCTGGTGTGACCACCACTTGCCTCATGCAGCGTGACACATCTCCTTCGCATTGAGTTGATCAGGCTGTTGATTGTGGCCTGTGGAATGTTGTCCCACTCCTCTTCAATGGCTGTGAGAAGTTCCTCGATATTTGGGGGAATTGGAACATACTGTCGTAAATGTCGATCCAGAGCATCCCAAACATGCTCAATGGGTGACATGTTTGGTAAGTATGCTGGCCACGGAACTGGGACATTTTCAGCTTCCAGGAATTGTGTACAGATCCTTGCGACATGGGGCTGAAACATGAGGTGATGGCGGCGGATAAATGACACAACAACGGGCCTCAAGGATCTCATCACAGAATTTCTGTGACTACAAATCGCCATCAATAAAATAGAATTGTGTTTGCTGTCCGTAACTTATGCATGCCCATACCATAACCCCACCATGGGGCACTCTGTTCACAATGTTGACATCAGCAAACCTCGCTCGCCCACAAGATACCATACACGCTATCTGCCATCTGCCAGGTACAGTTGAAACCGTAATTAATCCGTGAAGAGCACACTTCTCCAGCGTTCCAGTGGTCATCGAAGGTGAGCATTTGTCCACTGAAGTCGGTTACGACGCCGAACTGCAGTCAGGTCAAGACCCTGGTGAGGACGACGAGCATGCAGATGAGCTTCCCTGAGACGGTTGTGGAGGTCCTGGGCTGGCGTCGTTACACGTAGGTTTGCAGTTGTGATGCCGGGTTGGATATACTGCCAAATTCTCTAAAATGACGTTGGAGGCGGCTTATGGTAGAGAAATTAACAGTAAATTCTCTGGCAACAGCTCTGGGGAACATTCCTGCTGTCAGCGTGCCATTTGCATGCTCCCTAAAAAAACGTACATCTGTGGCATTGTGTTGTGTGACAAAACGGAACATTTTAGAGTGGCTTTTTATTCTTCCCGGCACAAGGTGCACCTGTGTAATGATCATGCTGTTTAATCAGCTACTTGATATGCCACACCTGTCAGGTGGATGGATTAATCTTGGCAAAGGAGAAATGCTCACTAACAGGGATGTAAACACATTTGTGCACAAAACATTTGAGAGAAATAAGCTTTTTGTGCGTCTGGAAAATTTCTTGGATCTTTTAAACATTGGGACCAATTACATGTTGTGTTTATATTTTTTGTTCAGCGCAAAAAAAATCAGGATTCTACCTCTACTGCCATTAACTCCAATTAGACTGGTTTGGATTCTTCCCTGACCAATATGGCTGCCATTTTCACCCCATTCTGGAACTGTGAGGGTTTATGACAGGGATGGACAACTTTGATTGGGTTTGAGGGGGGGGCCACAGTGTCTCGGGGGTTTGTGTACCCACATCCATAGGCAGGGCCGGTCCGAGCCTTTTGGAGGCCCTAAGCAACATTTTGTTGGTGGGGTGGGGCCCCCGCCACAATGCGAGCAAAACATTTTAGTGGCAAGTTTGCTGCAATTCTACAACAACAACAATCCCATGGGGAGGACAGAAGATTTAGCAATTTGAATAATAATATTTGACTGAGTGACTAACAAAATCAATTGGGGTCCACCGGTCTGTAATTCGACCATGATTACTACGAGTTTAGATAGCTGGCCGCTAAACTAACTTAATCATAACAAGTGAAAAAACTGCTGCCTCCCGAGTGGCTCAGTGGTCTAACACTCTGTCACAGTGCTAGCTGTACCACTAAAGATCCTGGGTTCGACTCCTGTGGCGGGCCAGGCGTAGTGATCGCTGACACGGTCGTCAGGTGTTACGGTGTTTTCTCATTGGTGTGGCTGGCTTCCGGGTTAAAGTTGGTATTGTGTCAAGAAGCAGTGCGGCTTGGTTGGGTTGTGTTTCGGGTCCTCCGACAGTTCTGACTTAGAATATGTGGACAACTACAAATACCTAGGTGTCTGGCTAGACTGTAAACTCTCCTTCCAGACTCACATTAAGCATCTCCAATCCAAAATTAAATCCAGAATCGGCTTCCTATTTCGCAACAAAGCATCCTTCACTCATGCTGCCAAAAATACCCTCGTAAAACTGACTATCCTACCGATCCTTGACTTCTGCGATGTCATTTACAAAATAGCCTCCAACACTCTACTCAGCAAATTGGATGCAGTCTATCACAGTGCCATCTGTTTTGTCACCAAAGCCCCATATACTACCCACCACTGCGACCTGTATGCTCTCGTTGGCTGGCCCTCGCTTCATACTCGACGCCAAACCCACTGGCTCCATGTCATCTATAAGTCTATGCTAGGTAAAGCCCCGCCTTATCTCAGCTCACTGGTCAACATAGCAACACCCACCCGTAGCACGCGCTCCAGCAGGTAAATATCTTGCCATGAACATGTTCAGTCTTCACAAAGGCCGTCCCTGACTGGACCGTCGTCACAAAGGCCGTAAATTATGTTACACTTCCCTACTGATGTCATGTTGCAGGCTGGTAGAGCATTATGGGTACTGTAGTACATTATATTACACTTCCCTACTGATGTCATGTTGCAGGCTGGTACAGCATTATGGGTACTGTAGTACATTATATTACACTTCCCTACTGATGTCATCCTGCAGGCTGGTAGAGCATTATGTTACACTTCCCTACTGATGTCATGTTGCAGGCTGGTAGAGCATTATGGGTACTGTAGTACATTATATTACACTTCCCTACTGATGTCATACTGCAGGCTGGTAGAGCATTATGGGTACTGTAGTACATTATATTACACTTCCCTACAGAAGTCATCATGCAGGCTGGTAGTGCATTATGGGTACTGTAGTACATTATATTACACTTCCCTACTGATGTCATCCTGCAGGCTGGTAGTGCATTATGGGTACTGTAGTACATTATATTACACTTACATTTACATTTAAGTCATTTAGCAGACGCTCTTATCCAGAGCGACTTACAAATTGGCTTCCCTACAGAAGTCATCCTGCAGGCTGGTAGAGCATTGTGGGTATCGTAGTACATCACGCTACACTTCCCTACAGAAGTCATCCTGCAGGCTGGTAGAGCATTATGGGTACTGTAGTACATTATATTACACATCCCTACTGATGTCATGCTGCAGGCTGGTAGAGCATTATGGGTACTGTAGTACATTATATTACACTTCCCTACTGATGTCATGCTGCAGGCTGGTAGAGCATTATGGGTACTGTAGTACATTATATTACACTTCCCTACCGAAGTCATCCTGCAGGCTGGTAGTGCCTACGGTAGAGGCCTTGTCCTGAGAGCCCTCCAGGTGTGCACTTCCATTCCTGGCCAGCAGGGAGGCGCTAGCGCTCAGCACGGTCACCTGGGACGGGGTTCTGGACGGCTGACCTTTCACCTGGGAAGTAGAAGGCTGAGAGGCCTGGCTGAGAGCCTCCTGAAGACTGAACGGGGGAGAAGAGTGACAGGGACAGGAGGAGAGGGGGACATGGGAACGAGGACAGGGAGAAAGAGGAGATACATTAGACAGTATGGGAGGTGAAGCACGGTAACAAGACACATGAGACATGGAGGAAGGAGATAAACACTAGTTAGATATCAAATGTTTTAAAGATCAGATAAACTATATAAGGGGAAATATGTTGTGAGAATAAGAGCAGGGAATCCAATAGGACATTTATAAAATAAGACTAAGAAAGTACACAGGAAAGGGGGAGGACGGGTACTCAGTCAGAGATACAGCAGGTGATTGGGTTCACCCCTAGAAGGCCGGTGCACCCCTAGAAGGCCGGTGCACCCCTAGAAGGCCGGTGCACCCCTAGAAGGTCGGTGCACCCCTAGAAGGCCGGTGCACCCCTAGAAGGCCGGTGCACCCCTAGAAGGCCGTTGCACCCCTAGAAGGCCGGTGCACCCCTAGAAGGTCGGTGCACCCCTAGAAGGCCGGTGCACCCCTAGAAGGCCGGTACACCACTAGAAGGCCGGTGCACCCCTAGAAGGCCGTTGCACCCCTAGAAGGCCGGTGCACCCCTAGAAGGCCGGTGCACCCCTAGAAGGCCGGTACACCCCTAGAAGGCCGGTGCACCCCTAGAAGGCCGGTACACCCCTAGAAGGCCGGTGCACCCCTAGAAGGCCGGTGCACCCCTAGAAGGCCGGTGCACCACCAGAAGGATAGAAAGCTGGTCCCCCACTACAAGGCTGGTCCCCCACTACAAGGCTGGTCCACCACTACAAGGCTGGTCCACCACTACAAGGCTGGTCCACCACTACATGGCTGGTCCACCACTACAAGGCTGGTCCACCACTACAAGGCTGGTCCACCACTACAAGGCTGGTCCACCACTACAAGGCTGGTCCACCACTACACGGCTGGTCCACCACTACAAGGCTGGTCCACCACTACAAGGCTGGTCCACCACTACAAGGCTGGTCCAACACTACAAGGCTGGTCCACCACTAGAAGGCTAGAAGGCTGGTCCACCACTAGAAGGCTAGAAGGCTGCTCCACCACTAGACGGCTGGTCCACCACTAGAAGGCTGGTACACCAATAGAAATCTGGCAGAGGGAGGAGAAGCAGGAGGGAGAAGGCCGGTCCACCACTACAAGGACGGTCCACCCCTAGAAATCTGGTACAGGGAGGAGAAGCAGGAGGGAGAAGGCCGGTCCACCACTACAAGGCCGGTCCACCCCTAGAAATCTGGTACAGGGAGGAGAAGCAGGAGGGAGAAGGCCGGTCCACCCCTACAAGGCCGGTGCACCCCTAGAAGGCCGGTACAGGGAGGAGAAGCAGGAGGGAGAAGGCCGGTCCACCCCTACAAGGCCGGTGCACCCCTAGAAGGCCGGTGCACCCCTAGAAGGCCGGCACACCCCTAGAAGGCCGGTACACCCCTAGAAGGCCGGTACACCCCTAGAAGGCCGGTACACCCCTAGAAGGCCGGTGCACCCCTAGAAGGCCGGTCCACCACTACAAGGCTGGTCCACCACTACAAGGCTGGTCCACCACTACAAGGCTGGTCCACCACTACAAGGCTGGTCCACCACTACAAGGCTGGTCCACCACTACAAGGCTGGTCCACCACTAGAAGGCTAGAAGGCTGGTCCACCACTAGATGGCTGGTCCACCACTAGAAGGCTGGTCCACCACTAGAAGGCTGGTCCACCACTAGAAGGCTGGTCCACCACCAGAAGGCTAGATGGCTGGTCCACCACTAGAAGGCTGCTCCACCACTAGAAGGCTAGAAGGGTGGTCCACCACTAGATGGCCGGTCCACCACTAGAAGGCCGGTCCACCACTAGAAGGCTGGTCCACCACTAGAAGGCTGGTGCACCACTAGAAGGCTAGAAGGCTGGTCCACCACTAGAAGGCTAGAAGGCTGGTCCACCACTAGAAGGCTAGAAGGCTGGTCCACCACTAGAAGGCTGGTCCACCACTAGAAGGCTGGTGCACCACTAGAAGGCTCGTCCACCACTAGAAGGCCGGTCCACCACTAGAAGGCTGGTCCACCACTAGAAGGCTCGTCCACCACTAGAAGGCTCGTCCACCACTAGAAGGCTGGTACAGGGAGGAGGAGCAGGAGGGAGAAGCAGGAGGCTGGTCCACCACTAGAAGGCCGGTCCACCACTAGAAGGCTAGAAGGGTGGTCCACCACTAGAAGGCCGGTCCACCACTAGAAGGCCGGTCCACCACTAGAAGGCCGGTCCACCACTAGAAGGCCGGTCCACCACTAGAAGGCCGGTCCACCACTAGAAGGCCGGTCCACCACTAGAAGGCCGGTCCACCACTAGAAGGCCGGTCCACCACTAGAAGGCCGGTCCACCACTAGAAGGCTAGAAGGCTGGTCCACCACTAGAAGGCTGGTCCACCACTAGAAGGCTGGTCCACCACTAGAAGGCTGGTCCACCACTAGAAGGCTAGAAGGCTGGTCCACCACTAGAAGGCTGGTCCACCACTAGAAGGCTGGTCCACCACTAGAAGGCTAGAAGGCTGGTCCACCACTAGAAGGCTGGTCCACCACTAGAAGGCTGGTCCACCACTAGAAGGCTGGTCCACCACTAGAAGGCTAGAAGGCTGGTCCACCACTAGAAGGCTGGTCCACCACTAGAAGGCTGGTCCACCACTAGAAGGCTAGAAGGCTGGTCCACCACTAGAAGGCTAGAAGGCTGGTCCACCACTAGAAGGCTAGAAGGCTGGTCCACCACTACAAGGCTGGTCCACCACTAGAAGGCTAGAAGGCTGGTCCACCACTACAAGGCTGGTCCACCACTAGAAGGCTAGAAGGCTGGTCCACCACTAGAAGGCTGGTCCACCACTAGAAGGCTGGTCCACCACTAGAAGGCTGGTCCACCACTAGAAGGCTGGTGCACTACTAGAAGGCTGGTCCACCACTAGAAGGCTGGTGCACTACTAGAAGGCTGGTCCACCACTAGAAGGCTGGTCCACCACTAGAAGGCTGGTCCACCACTAGACGGCTGGTACAGGGAGGAGGAGCAGGAGGCTGGTACACCAATAGAAGGCTGGTACAGGGAGGAGGAGCAGGAGGCTGGTACACCAATAGAAGGCTGGTACAGGGTGGGGGAGCAGGAGGGAGAATAGGCCTCTGGTCTAAAGTAGTGCACTATATAGGGAATAGGGTGCCATAGGGCCCTGGTCTAAAGTAGTGCACTACATAGGGAATATGCTGTCATTTGTGACACGCCCCAAGTCCCCAGGGGTGTAGTGGTGCCTGGAGACGTGGGTAAACTCTAATTTAGCAAACTAAAACAAACGGCACGCCCCGGCAACGGAAAGGCGACCTGAATGAAAAGTTCTGAGAAACGGTGACATAAACTCTGAATGACCTAAAATGATCCATCCTATATTGGTATTTGACAGTCAGGCTAACCCAAGCTGTACTGTGGAAGTAGGCTAATAGTAGGTCTACTATTGAAACCAATAAATGAGGCTGTCAACGGAGTCACAAATTCACAAGGTTTCAGAGAGTTGTTATGTTATGTCACTGCTTAAACCACAACAGGACACAACTGTTGAGGTCTGGGATAAACATTAAGAAATTTAGATTTTTTTAGTGTACTTACCCTTTAATTCAAGGGATCAGGTCCTGCTGTTTGGTTAGTGGTGTTTCTATAGTACAGACACCTAGCCCTGTTTGGTTAGCGGTGTTTCTATAGTACAGACACCTAGTCCTGTTTGGTTAGTGGTGTTTCTATAGTACAGACACCTAGTCCTGTTTGGTTAGTGGTGTTTCTATAGTACAGACACCTAGTCCTGTTTGGTTAGCGGTGTTTCTATAGTACAGACACCTAGTCCTGTTTGGTTAGTGGTGTTTCTATAGTACAGACACCTAGTCCTGTTTGGTTAGTGGTGTTACTATAGTACAGACACCTAGTCCTGTTTGGTTAGCGGTGTTACTATAGTACAGACACCTAGTCCTGTTTGGTTAGCGGTGTTTCTATAGTACAGACACCTAGTCCTGTTTGGTTAGTGGTGTTTCTATAGTACAGACACCTAGTCCTGTTTGGTTAGTGGTGTTTCTATAGTACAGACACCTAGTCCTGTTTGGTTAGCGGTGTTTCTATAGTACAGACACCTAGCCCTGTTTGGTTAGTGGTGTTTCTATAGTACAGACACCTAGCCCTGTTTGGTTAGTGGTGTTTCTATAGTACAGACACCTAGTCCTGTTTGGTTAGTGGTGTTACTATAGTACAGACACCTAGTCCTGTTTGGTTAGCGGTGTTTCTATAGTACAGACACCTAGCCCTGTTTGGTTAGCGGTGTTTCTATAGTACAGACACCTAGCCCTGTTTGGTTAGTGGTGTTTCTATAGTACAGACACCTAGTCCTGTTTGGTTAGTGGTGTTTCTATAGTACAGACACCTAGTCCTGTTTGGTTAGTGGTGTTTCTATAGTACAGACACCTAGTCCTGTTTGGTTAGTGGTGTTTCTATAGTACAGACACCTAGTCCTGTTTGGTTAGCGGTGTTTCTATAGTACAGACACCTAGCCCTGTTTGGTTAGTGGTGTTTCTATAGTACAGACACCTAGTCCTGCTGTTTGGTTAGCGGTGTTTCTATAGTACAGACACCTAGCCCTGTTTGGTTAGTGGTGTTTCTATAGTACAGACACCTAGCCCTGTTTGGTTAGTGGTGTTTCTATAGTACAGACACCTAGTCCTGTTTGGTTAGTGGTGTTACTATAGTACAGACACCTAGTCCTGTTTGGTTAGCGGTGTTACTATAGTACAGACACCTAGTCCTGTTTGGTTAGCGGTGTTTCTATAGTACAGACACCTAGCCCTGTTTGGTTAGTGGTGTTTCTATAGTACAGACACCTAGCCCTGTTTGGTTAGCGGTGTTACTATAGTACAGACACCTAGTCCTGTTTGGTTAGCGGTGTTTCTATAGTACAGACACCTAGCCCTGTTTGGTTAGTGGTGTTTCTATAGTACAGACACCTAGTCCTGTTTGGTTAGTGGTGTTACTATAGTACAGACACCTAGTCCTGTTTGGTTAGCGGTGTTACTATAGTACAGACACCTAGTCCTGTTTGGTTAGCGGTGTTTCTATAGTACAGACACCTAGCCCTGTTTGGTTAGTGGTGTTTCTATAGTACAGACACCTAGCCCTGTTTGGTTAGCGGTGTTACTATAGTACAGACACCTAGTCCTGTTTGGTTAGTGATGTTACTATAGTACAGACACCTAGTCCTGTTTGGTTAGTGATGTTTCTATAGTACAGACACCTAGCCCTGTTTGGTTAGTGGTGTTTCTATAGTACAGACACCTAGCCCTGTTGTTTGGTTCTGTTATAATCTCCACCCGGCACAGCCAGAAGAGGACTGGCCACCCCTCATAGCTTGGTTCCTCTCTAGGTTTCTTCCTAGGTTTTGGCCTTTCTAGGGAGTTTTTCCTAGCCACCGTGCTTCTACACCTGCATTGCTTGCTGTTTGGGGTTTTTAGGCTGGGTTTCTGTACAGCACTTTGAGATATCAGCTGATGTAAGAAGGGCTATATAAATACATTTGATTGATTCCTCAAATGTTCTCCTGTTCTATTGGTTTTCTTTCATTGTCTAGCAGCCAAAGGCATTATCCTGGTCTCTAATAGCAACCTACGATAGTTATTATAGAAACACTGCTAACCAAACAGGGCTAGGTGTCTGCATCTTTAGATCTCCCCGTCTTTCTACAACGGATATTTCCATCGGTCCATGAAACCGCATCCATGTGCCTGAGTGCATTTCAGAACCGTGTTTTTTTCCTGCAAAATTGAAATGTTTGGAACATTCACGAGCTTACCGCCGTGTGCACATTGCTGCGCCTAAACTGCGAATAAATATAGTTTATCAACATTTTAAGCTGAACATTCTGATCTGTTCTATCAGTTGTATTAATTGATACCCTTCACTACACTATCTTGATACGCATCATGGGGATTAAGTGAGTATACGCAATTCCCACCGAAGAATAAGTGCGTTTACCCTCGTATACCCTCCACTACAAGTCTCTACTGTTGGCTTCCATACCATCCCTCTCAGAGATATGCATGGCAGTAGGCCTCAGCTCGATCGGCTCAATAAGACAAAGCGTCCTGACCTGGCAGGTTACTGTCCTCAGGATGCACTCCAGGGGGAGGGGGATGTCGATGCTATAGCATCCGTCCATCTTTAAAATCTATACTTTAAAAAGTCAGCTTCCTCTTGTCCTCCCCCCGGTAGATGCAGACTATTTGTGCCGTACAAAACGCTGTGTCCTTTGACAATAGTCCCCAGGTGTCCTGATCTTGGCACTGGAAGCTGTGTAGATTTCACTCCAAATTTGAGAGATTTATTATTCCACCCCATTTCCCATCAGAAAGTGACCCTTCCAACCACGGAGGTGTCCTAATTTATCTAATGTCTTGGGAATCTCCAACCATATGCTGCTGCACTTTCCTGGACATAACTAAAGTCAAATAAGTTTTTGTGCTATTCCCCTGCGAGATCACATTTCTAAATGTTACTTAGCCACTGAAATGTAAACGAGGGGAAAGGAGCCTGTCAGCCACTGGCAGTCTGGGGTCAATAAGATTCTAAATGCTAAACAGTCTCAAAACTGCTTCTCTAACACTCTGCCGATCCTTAAAGAAACCCCTCGTTACCTCGTCATCCCAAATATTAGCATGCCGTCCTCCTCTACATCCTCCTCTACCACCACCACTTCCTCTACCACCCCCACTTCCTCTACCACCTCCACCTCCTCCCCCACCTCCTCTACCCCCACCTCCTCTACCCTCACCCCCACCTCTACCACCCCCACCTCCTCTACCCCCACCCCCATCTCTACCACCCCCACCTCTACCCTCACCTCCACCTCCTCTACCCCCACCTCCACCTCCTCTACCCCCACCTCCACCTCCACCTCCTCTACCCCCACCCCCACCTCCTCTACCCCCACCTCCTCTACCCCCACCTCCTCCACCCCCACCTCCACCTCCCCCACCTCCACCTCCTCTACCCCCACCTCCTCCTCCACCTCCTCTACCCCCACCTCCTCCTCCACCTCCTCTACCCCCACCCCCACCCCCTCTACACCCACCTCCACCCCCACCTCCTCTACCCCCACCCCCTCTACCCCCACTACCCCCACCTCCTCTACCCCCACCCCCACCTCCTCTACCCCCACCCCCACCTCCTCTACCCCCACCTCCTCTACCCCCACCCCCACCTCCTCCTCGCCTTGGGACACATGCTTGGCCGACCAGCTCAGCATTTGTCTGTTAGGAGTTCCCTTGTTTCTGCTCCTCGAAATAACACAGGAAATAGAACGATTTGGGAAGTAAAGGAGAAACAGATTGAAAACCCCAAAAGAGAAACAAACTCATGCAGGAGAATGGAAAGAGTTGGAGGCAGAGAGAAACACATCATGATGCCATGAGGCCATGGTACAATGAATCCCCCTCCCTGCCTTCCAGTGACAGGACCTAATCTCCCCTCCCTGCCTTCCAGCGTAGAGGAGAGGACCTAATCCCCCTCCCTGCCTTCCAGCGTAGAAGACAGGACCTAATCCCCCCTCCCTGCCTTCCAGTGACAGGACCTAATCCCCCTCCCTGCCTTCCAGTGACAGGACCTAATCCCCCTCCCTGCCTTCCAGTGACAGGACCTAATCCCCCTCCCTGCCTTCCAGTGACAGGACCTAATCCCCCTCCCTGCCTTCCAGTGACAGGACCTAATCTCCCCTCCCTGCCTTCCAGCGTAGAGGAGAGGACCTAATCCCCCTCCCTGCCTTCCAGTGACAGGACCTAATCCCCCTCCCTGCCTTCCAGCGTAGAAGACAGGACCTAATCCCCCCTCCCTGCCTTCCAGTGACAGGACCTAATCCCCCTCCCTGCCTTCCAGTGACAGGACCTAATCCCCCTCCCTGCCTTCCAGTGACAGGACCTAATCCCCCTCCCTGCCTTCCAGTGACAGGACCTAATCCCCCTCCCTGCCTTCCAGTGACAGGACCTAATCCCCCTCCCTGCCTTCCAGTGACAGGACCTAATCCCCCTCCCTGCCTTCCAGTGACAGGACCTAATCCCCCTCCCTGCCTTCCAGCGTAGAGGAGAGGACCTAATCTCCCTCCCTGCCTTCCAGTGACAGGACCTAATCCCCCCTCCCTGCCTTCCAGTGACAGGACCTAATCCCCCTCCCTGCCTTCCAGCGTAGAGGAGAGGACCTAATCTCCCTCCCTGCCTTCCAGCGTAGAGTTGAGGACCTAATCCCCCTCCCTGCCTTCCAGTGTAGAAGACAGGACCTAATCCCCCTCCCTGCCTTCCAGTGTAGAAGACAGGACCTAATCCCGCTCCCTGCCTTCCAGTGACAGGACCTAATCTCCCCTCCCTGCCTTCCAGCGTAGAGGAGAGGACCTAATCCCCCTCCCTGCCTTCCAGTGACAGGACCTAATCTCCCCTCCCTGCCTTCCAGCGTAGAGGAGAGGACCTAATCCCCCTCCCTGCCTTCCAGTGACAGGACCTAATCTCCCCTCCCTGCCTTCCAGTGACAGGACCTAATCCCCCTCCCTGCCTTCCAGTGACAGGACCTAATCCCCCTCCCTGCCTTCCAGTGACAGGACCTAATCCCCCTCCCTGCCTTCCAGTGACAGGACCTAATCCCCCCTCCCTGCCTTCCAGTGACAGGACCTAATCCCCCCTCCCTGCCTTCCAGTGACAGGACCTAATCCCCCTCCCTGCCTTCCAGTGACAGGACCTAATCCCCCCTCCCTGCCTTCCAGCGTAGAGGAGAGGACCTAATCCCCCTCCCTGCCTTCCAGTGACAGGACCTAATCCCCTCCCTGCCTTCCAGTGACAGGACCTAATCCCCCCTCCCTGCCTTCCAGCGTAGAGGAGAGGACCTAATCCCCCTCCCTGCCTTCCAGTGACAGGACCTAATCCCCCTCCCTGCCTTCCAGTGACAGGACCTAATCCCCCTCCCTGCCTTCCAGTGACAGGACCTAATCCCCCTCCCTGCCTTCCAGTGACAGGACCTAATCCCCCTCCCTGCCTTCCAGTGACAGGACCTAATCCCCCTCCCTGCCTTCCAGCGTAGAGGAGAGGACCTAATCTCCCTCCCTGCCTTCCAGTGACAGGACCTAATCCCCCCTCCCTGCCTTCCAGTGACAGGACCTAATCCCCCTCCCTGCCTTCCAGCGTAGAGGAGAGGACCTAATCTCCCTCCCTGCCTTCCAGCGTAGAGTTGAGGACCTAATCCCCCTCCCTGCCTTCCAGTGTAGAAGACAGGACCTAATCCCCCTCCCTGCCTTCCAGTGTAGAAGACAGGACCTAATCCCGCTCCCTGCCTTCCAGTGACAGGACCTAATCTCCCCTCCCTGCCTTCCAGCGTAGAGGAGAGGACCTAATCCCCCTCCCTGCCTTCCAGTGACAGGACCTAATCTCCCCTCCCTGCCTTCCAGCGTAGAGGAGAGGACCTAATCCCCCTCCCTGCCTTCCAGTGACAGGACCTAATCTCCCCTCCCTGCCTTCCAGTGACAGGACCTAATCCCCCTCCCTGCCTTCCAGTGACAGGACCTAATCCCCCTCCCTGCCTTCCAGTGACAGGACCTAATCCCCCTCCCTGCCTTCCAGTGACAGGACCTAATCCCCCCTCCCTGCCTTCCAGTGACAGGACCTAATCCCCCCTCCCTGCCTTCCAGTGACAGGACCTAATCCCCCTCCCTGCCTTCCAGTGACAGGACCTAATCCCCCCTCCCTGCCTTCCAGCGTAGAGGAGAGGACCTAATCCCCCTCCCTGCCTTCCAGTGACAGGACCTAATCCCCTCCCTGCCTTCCAGTGACAGGACCTAATCCCCCCTCCCTGCCTTCCAGTGACAGGACCTAATCCCCCTCCCTGCCTTCCAGTGACAGGACCTAATCCCCCTCCCTGCCTTCCAGTGACAGGACCTAATCCCCCTCCCTGCCTTCCAGTGACAGGACCTAATCCCCCTCCCTGCCTTCCAGTGACAGGACCTAATCCCCCCTCCCTGCCTTCCAGTGACAGGACCTAATCCCCCTCCCTGCCTTCCAGCATAGAGGAGAGGACCTAATCCCCCTCCCTGCCTTCCAGTGACAGGACCTAATCCCCCCTCCCTGCCTTCCAGTGACAGGACCTAATCCCCCTCCCTGCCTTCCAGTGACAGGACCTAATCCCCCCTCCCTGCCTTCCAGTGGCAGGACCTAATCCCCCCTCCCTGCCTTCCAGTGACAGGACCTAATCCCCCCTCCCTGCCTTCCAGTGACAGGACCTAATCCCCCTCCCTGCCTTCCAGTGACAGGACCTAATCCCCCCTCCCTGCCTTCCAGTGACAGGACCTAATCCCCCCTCCCTGCCTTCCAGTGACAGGACAGGACCTACACTGGAGTTAGAGGAAGGAATGAGTGGGAAAGAGTTTGATAGAAGTTGATGGAAGGGAAGATTGGCAACCTGCTCCATGTCCATTACCCAACATGCACAGCTCTACCCAGAAACCCCATACACCTGTCCTTTATGATTACCCAACATACACTGCAAAGGGTACCCTCCCGGACTCCCTCCATGTCCGTTAGCCAACATGCACAGCTAACCCCGACCCCTGAGCCTGTCCGTGGACGGCCCAGCATGCATTGCGGAGCGTACCTGAGAGGTGATCCGATGAGGGAGGAGGGGGGCGTGGGGTTACTCCCCGCGTTGTGCCGCCGCCGCACCGCCTGCCGACGGAACGTACTACGCTCACGCCGAAACGTCACCGTGTCCTCGCTCCCGGGGGCTGTCAAGGCGAGAGAGAGAGAGGGAGAGAGAGAGACAGAGAGAGACAGAGAGACAGAGACAGAGAGAGACAGAGAGACAGAGACAGAGAGAGACAGAGAGAGCGAGAGAGAGAGACAGAGACAAGAGACAGAGACAGAGACAGAGAGACAGAGAGAGAGAGACAGAGAGAGAGACAGAGAGAGAGACAGAGAGAGAGACAGAGAGACAGACAGAGAGAGGGAGGGGTTAGCAACATGGCTGACAACCATAGAGTTGGATAGAGGACACATTTGTACCAAAGCCTGATAGCCCTTAATGGAGCTGCCTATGCTGTCACAGAAGCTGCTATTGGAAAGAGATGATATCTCTAGTACATCTCTATGGTGACCACCTGACTTAGCCAAGCTTGTGTCGGTACTAACGTTATGATTCATTGTATCACCTTAGTTTTGTTAAAAGATCATGTTTGGGATGAACATTCCCTTTTGTCTCCGCGTCAGCATGGCTGGCCACTGCTTAGAGAAGAGAACACTAGGCCTGAGCCTCACTGAGCAACACACCAGCAGACTAGAGCCCTGCACGGGCATGAATTTTAAGCCCAAGCCCTTCCCATGCCCACAATGTTCAGGCCCTACGCTACACCCAGACCCGATTGCTTCTGCAACATTTAAGGCCCGGCCCGAAACCAGAAATAACTTCCTCCATTAGTAAATCCATTAGCTGCTTCTCTCGGTCAGTCACTCACTCCCTGCACAAAGCTCGCTCTGCTCATGGTTCTCTGAGTCTACGTATCCATAGCAACGGCTCCTCTTTGGGCTGCTCTGCTCGTGGTTCTCTGAGTCTGTGAGTATCCATAGCGACGGCTCCTCTTTGGCCTGCTCTGCTCGTGGTTCTCTGAGTCTGTGAGTATCCATAGCGACGGCTCCTCTTTGGCCTGCTCTACTCGTGGTTCTCTGAGTCTGTGAGTATCCATAGCGACGGCTCCTCTTTGGCCTGCTCTGCTCGTGGTTCTCTGAGTCTTTGAGTATCCATAGCAACGGCTCCTCTTTGAGCTGCTCTACTCAAGGAAGAGACATGAGAGAGCAGTTAGCAGTTTTCGTCACTCTAAACTCCGACAACTCAAGGAACGTTATTATTTTCTGTGAAATAATCTCTCCTGTCTTCTATTGGACGGGGTTGAAGTACTTCTGACATCATGATATGATCTTAGTCAGATATGACTGTACTGCACAGCAGAGCACGAGCAAATGGCTCAGCTTCCAAATGTTACTGATCAATTTAGTGATACTCGAGCCCATAGCAGAGCTCTGCAGAGGGGCCTATACAACTCTAAATTAACTCTGGAGCTGGAAATCAGTTCTACTGCCATTTTATATTGTTCCCCTCTAAATCAGGGACTGATTTAGACCTAGGACACCAGGTGGGTCAGTTCTACTGCCATTTTACATTGTTCCCCTCTAAATCAGGGACTGATTTAGACCTGGGACAAATCAGGGACTGATTTAGACCTGGGACAAATCAGGGACTGATTTAGACCTGGGACACCAGGTGTGTTATCAGGTAGAAAAGAAAAGCAGAAATATTCCAGACCCGGTCGGGTAAGAGTTGAATACCAGTTACAGAGTTCAATTGCTGTGATAGGAGAAAACTGAGGATGGATCAACAACATTGTAGTTACTTTGCCATCATTAGCCGGCTTCCACCCGGTTACGCAACCCTGCACCTTAGAGGCTGCTGCCCTATATAAAGTACCAGTCAAAAGTTTGGACACCTACTCATTCAAGGGTTTATCTTTATTTTTTACTTTGTAGAATAATAGTGAAGACATCAAAACTACGAAATAACACTTATGGAATCATGTAGTAACCAAAATAGTGTTAAATAAATGAAAATATATTTTATTTGAGATTCTTCAAAGTAGCCACTTTTGCCTTGATGACAGCTTTGCACACTCTTGGCATTCTCTCAACCAGCTTCACTTGGAATGCTTTTCCAACAGTCTTGAAGGAGTTGCCACATATGCTGAGCACGTGTTGGCTGCTTTTCCTTCACTCTGCGGTCCAACTCATTCCAAACCATCTCAATTGGGTTGAGGTCGGGTGATTGTGGAGGACAGGTTATCTGATGTAGCACTCCATCACTCTCCTTCTTGCTCATGTTCCTTGGCCCAAGTAAGTCTCTTTTTCTTCTTATTGGTGTCCTTTAGTAGTGGTTTCTTTGCAGAAATTTGACCATGAAGGCCTGATTCACACAGTCTCCTCTGAACTGTTGATGTTGAGATGTGTCTGTTACTTGAACTCCGTGAAGCATTTATTTGGGCTGCAATTTCTGAGTCTGGTAACTAATGAATATATCCTCTGCAGCAGATGTAACTCTGGGTCCTCCTTTCCTGTGGCGGTCCTCATGTGAGCCAGTTTCATCATAGTGTTTGATGGTTTTTACGACTGCACTTGAACACATTTTCCGGATTGACTGACCTTCATGTCTTAAAGTAATGACGGACTGTCATTTCTCTTTGCTTATTTGAGCTGTTCTTGCCATAATATGGACTTGGTCTTTTACCAAATAGGGCTATCTTCTGTATACCACCCCTACCTTGTCACAACACAACTGATTGGCTCAAACGCATTAAGGAAAGAAGTTCCACAAATTAAAAAGGCACACCTGTTGATTGAAATGCATTCCAGGTGACTACCTCATGAAGCTGGTTGAGAGAATGCCAAGAGTGTGCAAACCGGTCATCGAGGCAAAGGGTGGCTATTTTAAAGAATCTCAATTATAAAATATATTTTAATTTGTTTAACACTTGTTTGGTTACTACATGATTCCATAAGTGTTATTTCATATTGTTGATGTCTTCACTATTATTCTACAATGTAGAAAATAGTAAAAATAAAGAAAAACCCTGGAATGAGTAGGTGTGTCCAAACTTGTGACTGGTACTGTACATAGACTTGGAATCACTAGCCACTTTAATAATGTTTAAATACTGCTTTATTCATCTCATATGTATTTACTGTATTCTATTTTAATGTATTTTAGTTAATGCCACTCCGATATTGCTGAATCTAATATTTATATATTACTTAATTCCATTATTTTACTTTTAGATGTGTGTGTATTGTTGTGAATCGTTAGATACTATTCCACTGTTGGAGCTAGAAACACAAGCATTTCACTACACCCACAATAACATCTGCTAAATATGTGTATGCGACCAATACAATTTGATTTGACAATACTAACCGAATTGACAGAGTGAAAAGAAGGAAGCCTGTGCAGAATAAAATATATTTCAAAACATGCATCCTGTTTGCAATAAGGCACTAAAGTAAAACAGTAAAGAATTTGGCAAAACGTTTTAAAAATGTTAACTTTTTGCCCTGAATACAAAGTGTTATGTTTGGGGAAAATCCAATACAACACATTACTGAGTATCACTCCCCATATTTTCAAGCATAGTGGTGGCTGCATCATGTTATGGGTATGCTTGTCAATCATTAAGGACTGCTCGACTAAGGGAACTTACAGATAATTGTATGTGTGGGATACAGAGATGGGGTACTCATTTAAAAATCATGTTAAACACTATTTTCACACACAGAGTGAGTCCATGCAACTAATTATGTGACACGTTAAGCACATTTTTACTCCTGAACTTATTTAGGCTTGTCATAACAAAGGGGTTGAATACTTAGACTCAAGACATTTCAGCTTTAAATTTTTAACACATTTCTAAAAATGTTTAAAAAAAACTGAATTATTTGACATTATTGGGGTATTGTGTGTAGATCAGTGTCACAAAATCTCAACTTAATCCATTTTAAATTCAGGCTGTAACAACAAACGTGAAAGAAAGTCAAGGGGTGTGAATACTTTAAGGCCCTGTATCATATAGCATTAGAGCAGACATAACCTGTAATCCAAGTTTCAATTGAATGGGATTCCTTGACATTGATTCATTACAGAAATTCGAATAGGTCAGAAAGTGGCAGCGATGACAATCTAACTGTGGAATGTGATACGTCATGATGTGGGCAGCAGAATTCCATCGGTTTGAGTTAGAGGAAAAACATTAAAGTCTCTGGGAGGAAAAAGCATTCTTGCAGTGAAAGACTACTAGCTAACTAGCTGCATGACTTAACAGTACAGTGAAGACATAGACTACTAGCTAACTAGCTGCATGACTTAACAGTGCAGGGAAAGACTACTAGCTAACTAGCTGCATGACTTAACAGTGCAGTGAAAGACTACTAGTTAACTAGCTGCATGACATAACAGTGCAGTGAAGACATAGACTACTAGCTAACTAGCTGCATGACTTAACAGTGCAGTGAAAGACTACTAGCTAACTAGCTGCATGACATAACAGTGCAGTGAAGACAGACTACTAGCTAACAAGCTGCATGACTTAAAAGTGCAGTGAAAGACTACTAGCTAACAAGCTGCATGACTTAACAGTGCAGTGAAAGACTACTAGCTAACTAGCTGCATGACATAACAGTGCAGTGAAGACAGACTACTAGCTAACAAGCTGCATGACTTAACAGTGCAGTGAAAGACTACTAGCTAACAAGCTGCATGACTTAACAGTGCAGTGAAAGACTACTAGCTAACAAGCTGCATGACTTAACAGTGCAGTGAAAGACTACTAGCTAACAAGCTGCATGACTTAACAGTGCAGTGAAAGACTACTAGCTAACAAGCTGCATGACTTAACAGTGCAGTGAAGGCCTAGACTACTAGCTAACTACCTGCATGACTTAACAGTGCAGGGAAAGACTAGACTACTAGCTAACTACCTGCATGACTTAACAGTGCAGGGAAAGACTACTAGCTAACAAGCTGCATGACTTAACAGTGCAGTGAAAGACTACTAGCTAACTAGCTGCATGACATAACAGTGCAGGGAAAGACTACTAGCTAACTAGCTGCATGACATAACAGTGCAGGGAAAGACTAGACTACTAGCTAACTAGCTGCATGACATAACAGTGCAGGGAAAGACTACTAGCTAACTAGCTGCATGACATAACAGTGCAGGGAAAGACTACTAGCTAACTAGCTGCATGACATAACAGTGCAGGGAAAGACTACTAGCTAACAAGCTGCATGACTTAACAGTGCAGTGAAGGCCTAGACTACTAGCTAACTACCTGCATGACTTAACAGTGCAGGGAAAGACTAGACTACTAGCTAACTACCTGCATGACTTAACAGTGCAGGGAAAGACTACTAGCTAACAAGCTGCATGACTTAACAGTGCAGTGAAGACAGACTACTAGCTAACAAGCTGCATGACTTAACAGTGCAGTGAAGGCCTAGACTACTAGCTAACAAGCTGCATGACTTAACAGTGCAGTGAAAGACTACTAGCTAACTAGCTGCATGACATAACAGTGCAGGGAAAGACTACTAGCTAACTAGCTGCATGACATAACAGTGCAGGGAAAGACTACTAGCTAACTAGCTGCATGACATAACAGTGCAGTGAAAGACTACTAGTTAACTAGCTGCATGACATAACAGTGCAGTGAAGACATAGACTACTAGCTAACAAGCTGCATGACTTAACAGTGCAGTGAAAGACTACTAGCTAACTAGCTGCATGACATAACAGTGCAGTGAAAGACTACTAGCTAACTAGCTGCATGACATAACAGTGCAGGGAAAGACTACTAGCTAACTAGCTGCATGACATAACAGTGCAGGGAAAGACTACTAGCTAACTAGCTGCATGACTTAACAGTGCAGGGAAAGACTACTAGCTAACTAGCTGCATGACATAACAGTGCAGGGAAAGACTAGACTACTAGCTAACTAGCTGCATGACATAACAGTGCAGGGAAAGACTAGACTACTAGCTAACTAGCTGCATGACATAACAGTGCAGGGAAAGACTACTAGCTAACTAGCTGCATGACATAACAGTGCAGGGAAAGACTAGACTACTAGCTAACTACCTGCATGACTTAACAGTGCAGGGAAAGACTAGACTACTAGCTAACTACCTGCATGACTTAACAGTGCAGGGAAAGACTACTAGCTAACTAGCTGCATGACTTAACAGCGATGTTAAATGCTTTGATTCAGTTTCCATTAAAGCGTCAGATAGCTTCATGATAAGCACCTCTCTGACCGTGTCGGTCGATCCTCTACGCCAGAAGAAACACTGAGGTTACGATGCGAGGTTACTCGTCCATAATGAAAACAAGGGTAACCTAACTATCGGCATCAGCTTACCACTCTGACACAAACTACCCACTAAACTATCACCCTAGATACCCACTAAACTATAACCCTAGATACCCACTAAACTATCACCCTAGATACCCACTAACCTATAACCCGGGATACCCACTAAACTATAACCCGGGATACCCACTAAACTATAACCCGGGATACCCACTAAACTATAACCCTAGATACCCACTAAACTATAACCCGGGATACCCACTAAACTATAACCCGGGATACCCACTACACTATAACCCTGGATACCCACTAACCTATAACCCTAGATACCCACTAAACTATAACCCTAGATACCCACTAAACTATAACCCTAGATACCCACTAAACTATCACCCTAGATACCCACTAAACTATAACCCTAGATACCCACTAAACTATAACCCTAGATACCCACTAACCTATAACCCGGGATACCCACTAAACTATAACCCGGGATACCCACTACACTATAACCCTGGATACCCACTAAACTATCACCCTAGATACCCACTAAACTATAACCCGGGATACCCACTAAACTATAACCCGGGATACCCACTAAACTATAACCCGGGATACCCACTAAACTATAACCCTAGATACCCACTAAACTATCACCCCTAGATACCCACTAAACTATCACCCCTAGATACCCACTAAACTATAACCCGGGATACCCACTAAACTATCACCCACTAAACTATAACCCTAGATACCCACTAAACTATCACCCTAGATACCCACTAAACTATCACCCACTACACTATAACCCTAGATACCCACTAAACTATCACCCTAGATACCCACTAAACTATCACCCCGGATACCCACTAAACTATCACCCTGGACACCCACTAAACTATCACCCTAGATACCCACTAAACTATAACCCTAGATACCCACTAAACTATAACCCACTAAACTATAACCCGGGATACCCACTAAACTATAACCCTAGATACCCACTAAACTATAACCCTAGATACCCACTAAACTATAACCCTAGATACCCACTAAACTATAACCCTAGATACCCACTAAACTATAACCCTGGATACCCACTAAACTATCACCCTAGATACCCACTAAACTATAACCCTAGATACCCACTAAACTATCACCCTAGATACCCACTAAACTATAACCCACTACACTATAACCCTAGATACCCACTACACTATAACCCTAGATACCCACTAAACTATCACCCTAGATACCCACTAAACTATAACCCTAGATACCCACTAAACTATAACCCACTAAACTATAACCCGGGATACCCACTAAACTATAACCCTAGATACCCACTAAACTATAACCCTGGATACCCACTAAACTATCACCCTAGATACCCACTAAACTATAACCCTAGATACCCACTAAACTATCACCCTAGATACCCACTAAACTATAACCCACTACACTATAACCCTAGATACCCACTACACTATAACCCTAGATACCGACTACACTATAACCCTAGATACCCACTAACCTATCACCCTAGATACCCACTAACCTATCACCCTAGATACCCACTAAACTATAACCCACTAAACTATAACCCTAGATACCCACTAAACTATAACCCACTAAACTATAACCCGGGATACCCACTAAACTATAACCCTAGATACCCACTAAACTATAACCCTAGATACCCACTAAACTATAACCCTAGATACCCACTAAACTATAACCCTAGATACCCACTAAACTATAACCCTGGATACCCACTAAACTATCACCCTAGATACCCACTAAACTATAACCCTAGATACCCACTAAACTATCACCCTAGATACCCACTAAACTATAACCCACTACACTATAACCCTAGATACCCACTACACTATAACCCTAGATACCCACTAAACTATCACCCTAGATACCCACTAAACTATAACCCTAGATACCCACTAAACTATAACCCACTAAACTATAACCCGGGATACCCACTAAACTATAACCCTAGATACCCACTAAACTATAACCCTAGATACCCACTAAACTATAACCCTAGATACCCACTAAACTATAACCCTAGATACCCACTAAACTATAACCCTGGATACCCACTAAACTATCACCCTAGATACCCACTAAACTATAACCCTAGATACCCACTAAACTATCACCCTAGATACCCACTAAACTATAACCCACTACACTATAACCCTAGATACCCACTACACTATAACCCTAGATACCGACTACACTATAACCCTAGATACCCACTAACCTATCACCCTAGATACCCACTAACCTATCACCCTAGATACCCACTAAACTATAACCCACTAAACTATAACCCTAGATACCCACTAAACTATAACCCGGGATACTCACTAAACTATAACCCGGGATACCCACTAAACTATAACCAGGGATACCCACTAAACTATAACCCTAGATACCCACTACACTATAACCCTAGATACCCACTACACTATCACCCTAGATACCCACTAAATTATAACCCACTAAACTATAACCCTAGATACCCACTAAACTATAACCCGGGATACCCACTAAACTATAACCCGGGATACCCACTAAACTATAACCAGGGATACCCACTACACTATAACCCTAGATACCCACTACACTATAACCCTAGATACCCACTAAACTATCACCCTAGATACCCACTAAACTATCACCCTAGATACCCACTAAACTATCACCCCGGATACCCACTAAACTATCACCCCGGACACCCACTAAACTATCACCCCGGATACCCACTAAACTATCACCCCGGACACCCACTAAACTATCACCCCGGATACCCACTAAACTATCACCCTAGATACCCACTAAACTATCACCCCTAGATACCCACTAAACTATCACCCCTAGATACCCACTAAACTATAACCCTAGATACCCACTAAACTATCACCCCGGACACCCACTAAACTATCACCCCTAGATACCCACTAAACTATCACCCCTAGATACCCACTAAACTATCACCCTAGATACCCACTAAACTATCACCCTGGATACCCACTAAACTATCACCCCGGACACCCACTAAACTATCACCCCTAGATACCCACTAAACTATCACCCCTAGATACCCACTAAACTATCACCCTAGATACCCACTAAACTATCACCCTAGATACCCACTAAACTATCACCCCAGATACCCACTAAACTATCACCCCTAGATACCCACTAAACTATCACCCCGGATACCCACTAAACTATCACCCTGGACACCCACTAAACTATCACCCTAGATACCCACTAAACTATCACGGACTCCATCCTAGCTGGAGGGGTGCTCTCATCTTATCTACCAACATAGACAGGGCTCTAACTCCTCTAGCCCCACAATGAAATAGGGTGCAGGCCAGGCAGCAGGCTGTTAGCCAACCTGCCAGCTTAGTGGAGTCTGCCAATAGCACAGTCAGTGTAGTCAGCTCAGCCATACCCATTGAGACTGTGTCTGTGCCTCGACCTAGGTTGGGCAAAACTAAACATGGCGGTGTTCGCCTTAGCAATCTTATTAGGATAAAGACCTCCTCCATTCCTGCCATCATTGAAAGAGATCGTGATACCTCACATCTCAAAATAGGGTTACTTAATGTTAGATCCCTCACTTCAAAGGCAGTCATAGTCAATGAACTAATCACTGATCATAATCTTGATGTGATTGGCCTGACTGAAACATGGCTTAAGCCTGATGAATTTACTGTGTTAAATGAGGCCTCTCCTCCTGGTTACACTAGTGACCATATCCCCCGTGCATCCCGCAAAGGCGGAGGTGTTGCTAACATTTACGATAGCAAATTTCAATTTACAAAAAAAAAAATGGCGTTTTCGTCTTTTGAGCTTCTAGTCATGAAATCTATGCAGCCTACTCAATCACTTTTTATAGCTACTGTTTACAGGCCTCCTGGGCCATATACAGCGTTCCTCTCTGAGTTTCCTGAATTCCTATCAGACCTTGTAGTCATAGCAGATCATATTCTAATTTTTGGTGATTTTAATATTCACATGGAGAAGTCCACAGACCCACTCCAAAAGTCTTTCGGAGCCATTATCGACTCAGTGGGTTTTGTCCAACATGTCTCTGGACCTACTCACTGCCACAGTCATACTCTGGACCTAGTTTTGTCCCATGGAATAAATGTTGTAGATCTTAATGTTTTTCCACATAATCCTGGACTATCGGACCACCATTTTATTACGTTTGCAATCGCAACAAATAATCTGCTCAGACCCCAACCAAGGAGCATCAAAAGTCGTGCTATAAATTCTCAGACAACACAAAAATTCCTTGATGCCCTTCCAGACTCCTTCTGCCTACCCAAGGACGTCAGAGGACAAAAATCAGTTAACCACCTAACTGAGGAACTCAATTTAACCTTGCGCAATACCCTAGATGCAGTTGCACCCCTAAAAACGAAAAACATTTGTCATAAGAAACTAGCTCCCTGGTATACAGAAAATACCCGAGCTTTGAAGCAAGCTTCCAGGAAATTGGAACGGAAATGGCGCCACACCAAACTGGAAGTCTTCCGACTAGCTTGGAAAGACAGTACCGTGCAGTACCGAAGAGCCCTCACTGCTGCTCGCTCATCCTACTTTTCCAACTTAATCGAGGAAAATAAGAACAATCCAAAATTTATTTTTGATACTGTTGCGAAACTAACTAAAAAGCAGCATTCCCCAAGAGAGGATGGCTTTCACTTCAGCAGTAATAAATTCATGAACTTCTTTGAGGAAAAGATCATGACCATTAGAAAGCAAATTACGGACTCCTCTTTGAATCTGCGTATTCCTCCAGGGCTTAGCTGTCCTGGATCTGCACAGCTCTGCGAGGGCCTGGGATCGGGAGAGACACTTAAGTGTTTTAGTACTATATCTCTTGACACAATGATGAAAATAATCATGGCCTCTAAACCTTCAAGCTGCATACTGGATCCTATTCCTACTAAACTGCTGAAGGAGCTGCTTCCTGTGCTTGGCCCTCCTATGTTGAACATAATAAACAGCTCTCTATCCACCGGATGTGTACCAAACTCACTAAAAGTGGCAGTGAAAAAGCCTCTCTTGAAAAAGCCAAACCTTGACCCGGAAAATATAAAAAACTATCGGCCTATATCGAATCTTCCATTCCTCTCAAAGATTTTAGAAAAAGCTGTTGCGCAGCAACTCACTGCCTTTCTGAAGACAAATAATGTATACGAAATGCTTCAGTCTGGTTTTAGACCCCATCATAGCACTGAGACTGCACTTGTGAAGGTGGTAAATGACCTTTTAATGGCGTCAGACCGAGGCTCTGCATCTGTCCTCGTGCTACTAGACCTTAGTGCTGCCTTTGACACCATCGATCACCACATTCTTTTGGAGAGACTGGAAACCCAAATTGGTCTACACGGACAAGTTCTGGCCTGGTTTAGATCTTACCTGTCGGAAAGATATCAGTTTGTCTCTGTGAATGGTCTGTCCTCTGACAAATCAACTGTACATTTCGGTGTTCCTCAAGGTTCCGTTTTAGGACCACTATTGTTTTCACTATATATTTTACCTCTTGGGGATGTTATTCGAAAACATAATGTTAACTTTCACTGCTATGCGGATGACACACAGCTGTACATTTCAATGAAACATGGTGAAGCCCCAAAATTGCCCTCGCTAGAAGCCTGTGTTTCAGACATAAGGAAGTGGATGGCTGAAAACTTTCTACTTTTAAACTCGGACAAAACAGAGATGCTTGTTCTAGGTCCCAAGAAACAAAGAGATCTTCTGTTAAATCTGACAATTCATCTTGATGGTTGTAAAGTCGTCTCAAATAAAACTGTGAAGGACCTCGGCGTTACTCTTGACCCTGATCTCTCTTTTGACGAACATATCAAGACTGTTTTAAGGACAGCTTTTTTCCATCTACGTAACATTGCAAAAATCAGAAATTTTCTGTCCAAAAATGATGCAGAAAAATTAATCCATGCATTTGTTACTTCTAGGTTAGACTACTGCAATGCTCTACTTTCCGGCTACCCGGATAAAGCACTAAATAAACTTCAGTTAGTGCTAAATACGGCTGCTAGAATCCTGACTAGAACCAAGAAATTTGATCATATTACTCCAGTGCTAGCTTCCCTACACTGGCTTCCTGTTAAGGCAAGGGCTGATTTCAAGGTTTTACTGTTAACCTATAAAGCGTTACATGGGCTTGCTCCTACCTATCTTTCCGAGTTGGTCCTGCCGTACATACCAATACGTACGCTACGGTCACAAGACGCAGGCCTCCTAATTGTCCCTAGAATTTCTAAGCAAACAGCGGGAGGCAGGGCTTTCTCCTATAGATCTCCATTTTTATGGAACAGTCTGCCTACCCATGTGAGAGACGCAGACTCGGTCTCAACCTTTAAGTCTTTACTGAAGACTTATCTCTTCAGTAGGTCATATGATTGAGTGTAGCCTGGCCCAGGAGTGTGAAGGTGAACGGAAAGGCTCTGGAGCAACGAACCGCCCTTGCTGTCTCTGCCAGGCCGGTTCCCCTCTCTCCACTGGGATTCTCTGCCTCTAACCCTGTTACAGGGGCTGAGTCACTGGCTTGCTGGTGCTCTTTCATGCCGTCCCTAGGAGGGGTGCGTCACTTGAGTGGGTTGAGTTACTGACGTGATCTTCCTGTCTGGGTTGGCGCCCCCCCTTGGTTTGTGCTGTGGTGGAGACCTTTGTGGGCTATACTCGGCCTTGTCTCAGGATTGTAAGTTGGTGGTTGAGGATTTCCCTCTAGTGGTGCGGGGGCTGTGCTTTGGCAAAGTGGGTGGGGTTATATCCTTCCTATTTGGCCCTGTCCGGGGGTTTCTTCGGATGGGGCCACAGTGTCTCCTGACCGCTCCTGTCTCAGCCTCCAGTATTTATGCTGCAGTAGTTTGTGTCGGGGGGCTAGGGTCAGTTGGTTACCTGGAGTACTTCTCCTGTCTTATCCAGTGTCCTGTGTGAATTTAAGTATGCTCTCTCTAATTCTCTCGTTCTCTCTTTCTCTCTGAGAACCTGAGCCCTAGGACCATACGTCAGGACTACCGGGCATGATGACACCTTGCTGTCCCCAGTCCGCCTGGCCTTGCTGCTATTCCAGTTTCAACTGTTCTGCCTGTGGTTACGGAACCCCTACCTGTCCCAGACCTGCTGTTTTCAACTCTTAATGATCGGCTATGAAAAGCCAACTGAGATTTATTCCTGATTATTATTTGACCATGCTTGTCATTTATGGAAATTTTGAAAATCTTGGCTCTCTCTAATTTTCTCCTTCTCTCTTTCTTTCTCTCGGAGGACCTGGGCCCTAGGACCATGCGTCGGGACTGCCGCCCGTGGTGACTCCTTGCTGTCCCCAGTCCGCCTGGCCTTGCTGCTATTCCAGTTTCAGCTGTTCTGCCTGCGGTTATGGAACCGCCACCTGTCCCAGACCTGTTGTTTTTCAACTCTTGATGATCGGCTATGAAAAGCCAACTGAAAATTATTCATGATTATTATTTGACCATGCTTGTCACTTATGAACATTTTTGAACATCTTGGCATAGTTCTGTTATAATCTCCACCCGGCACAGCCAGAAGAGGACTGGCCACCCCTCATAGCCTGGTTCCTCTCTAGGTTTCTTCCTAGGTTTTGGCCTTTCTAGGGAGTTTTTCCTAGCCACCGTGCTTCTACACCTGCATTACTAGCTGTTTGGGGTTTTAGGCTGGGTGTCTGTACAGCACTTCGAGATATTAGCTGATGTACGAAGGGCTATATAAAATAAAATTGATTGATTGATTGACTATCACCCCTAGATACCCACTAAACTATCACCCTAGATACCCACTAAACTATCACCCTAGATACCCACTAAACTATCACCCTAGATACCCACTAAACTACTAAACTATCACCCTAGATACCCACTAAACTATCACCCTAGATACCCACTAAACTATAACCCTAGATACCCACTAACCTATCACCCTAGATACCCACTAACCTATCACCCTAGATACCCACTAACCTATCACCCTAGATACCCACTAAACTATAACCCACTAAACTATAACCCTAGATACCCACTAAACTATCACCCTAGATACCCACTAAACTATAACCCTAGATACCCACTAAACTATCACCCTAGATACCCACTAAACTATAACCCTAGATACCCACTAAACTATAACCCTAGATACCCACTAACCTATCACCCTAGATACCCACTAACCTATCACCCTAGATACCCACTAACCTATCACCCTAGATACCCACTAAACTATAACCCACTAAACTATAACCCTAGATACCCACTAAACTATAACCCGGGATACCCACTAAACTATAACCAGGGATACCCACTAAACTATAACCCTAGATACCCACTAAACTATAACCCTAGATACCCACTAAACAATAACCCTAGATACCCACTAAACAATAACCCTAGATACCCACTAAACAATAACCCTAGATACCCACTAAACTATAACCCTGGATACCCACTAAACTATAACCCTAGATACCCACTAAACTATAACCCTAGATACCCACTAAACAATAACCCTAGATACCCACTAAACTATAACCCTGGATACCCACTAAACTATAACCCTGGATACCCACTAAACTACCACCCTGGATACCCACTAAACTATAACCCTAGATACCCACTAAACTATAACCCTAGATACCCACTAAACTATAACCCTAGATACCCACTAAACAATAACCCTAGATACCCACTAAACTATAACCCTGGATACCCACTAAACTATAACCCTGGATACCCACTAAACTATCACCCTAGATACCCACTAAACTATCACCCTAGATACCCACTAAACTATAACCCTAGATACCCACTAAACTATAACCCTAGATACCCACTAAACTATAACCCTAGATACCCACTAAACTATCACCCTAGATACCCACTAAACTATAACCCACTAAACTATAACCCGGGATACCCACTAAACTATAACCCGGGATACCCACTAAACTATAACCCTAGATACCCACTAAACTATAACCCTAGATACCCACTAAACTATAACCCCAGATACCCACTAAACTATCACCCCGGATACCCACTAAACTATCACCCTAGATACCCACTAAACTATCACCCCGGATACCCACTAAACTATAACCCTAGATACCCACTAAACTATCACCCTAGATACCCACTAAACTATAACCCTAGATACCCACTAAACTATAACCCGGGATACACACTAAACTATAACCCGGGATACCCACTACACTATAACCCTAGATACCCACTACACTATAACCCTAGATACCCACTAAACTATCACCCTAGATACCCACTAAATTATAACCCACTAAACTATAACCCTAGATACCCACTAAACTATCACCCTAGATACCCACTAAACTATCACCCTAGATACCCACTAAACTATCACCCTAGATACCCACTAAACTATCACCCCGGACACCCACTAAACTATCACCCCGGATACCCACTAAACTATCACCCCGGACACCCACTAAACTATCACCCCGGATACCCACTAAACTATCACCCTAGATACCCACTAAACTATCACCCCTAGATACCCACTAAACTATCACCCCTAGATACCCACTAAACTATAACCCTAAATACCCACTAAACTATCACCCCGGACACCCACTAAACTATCACCCCTAGATACCCACTAAACTATCACCCCTAGATACCCACTAAACTATCACCCTAGATACCCACTAAACTATCACCCTAGATACCCACTAAACTATCACCCACTAAACTATAACCCTAGATACCCACTAAACTATAACCCGGGATACCCACTAAACTATAACCCTAGATACCCACTAAACTATCACCCTAGATACCCACTAACCTATCACCCTAGATACCCACTAAACTATAACCCACTAAACTATAACCCTAGATACCCACTAAACTATAACCCGGGATACCCACTAAACTATAACCAGGGATACCCACTAAACTATAACCCTAGATACCCACTAAACTATCACCCTAGATACCCACTAAACTATCACCCTGGATACCCACTAAACTATCACCCTGGATACCCACTAAACTATAACCCTGGATACCCACTAAACTATAACCCTAGATACCCACTAAACAATAACCCTAGATACCCACTAAACAATAACCCTAGATACCCACTAAACAATAACCCTAGATACCCACTAAACTATAACCCTGGATACCCACTAAACTATAACCCTAGATACCCACTAAACTATAACCCTAGATACCCACTAAACAATAACCCTAGATACCCACTAAACTATAACCCTGGATACCCACTAAACTATAACCCTGGATACCCACTAAACTACCACCCTGGATACCCACTAAACTATAACCCTAGATACCCACTAAACTATAACCCTAGATACCCACTAAACTATAACCCTAGATACCCACTAAACAATAACCCTAGATACCCACTAAACTATAACCCTGGATACCCACTAAACTATAACCCTGGAAACCCACTAAACTATCACCCTAGATACCCACTAAACTATCACCCTAGATACCCACTAAACTATAACCCTAGATACCCACTAAACTATAACCCTAGATACCCACTAAACTATAACCCTAGATACCCACTAAACTATAACCCTAGATACCCACTAAACTATAACCCTAGATACCCACTAAACTATCACCCTAGATACCCACTAAACTATAACCCTAGATACCCACTAAACTATAACCCTAGATACCCACTAAACTATCACCCCGGATACCCACTAAACTATAACCCTAGATACCCACTAAACTATCACCCCGGATACCCACTAAACTATAACCCTAGATACCCACTAAACTATCACCCTAGATACCCACTAAACTATCACCCTAGATACCCACTAAACTATAACCCACTAAACTATAACCCTAGATACCCACTAAACTATAACCCTAGATACCCACTAAACTATCACCCCGGATACCCACTAAACTATAACCCTAGATACCCACTAAACTATCACCCCGGATACCCACTAAACTATAACCCACTAAACTATAACCCTAGATACCCACTAAACTATAACCCTAGATACCCACTAAACTATCACCCCGGATACCCACTAAACTATAACCCTAGATACCCACTAAACTATCACCCCGGATACCCACTAAACTATAACCCTAGATACCCACTAAACTATAACCCTGGATACCCACTAAACTATAACCCTAGATACCCACTAAACTATCACCCTAGATACCCATTAAACTATAACCCACTAAACTATAACCCTAGATACCCACTAAACTATAACCCTAGATACCCACTAAACTATAACCCTAGATACCCACTAAACTATAACCCTAGATACCCACTAAACTATAACCCACTAAACTATAACCCTAGATACCCACTAAACTATAACCCTAGATACCCACTAAACTATAACCCACTAAAACTATAACCCGGGATACCCACTAAACTATCACCCTAGATACCCACTAAACTATAACCCTAGATACCCACTACACTATAACCCTAGATACCCACTACACTATAACCCTAGATACCCACTAAACTATAACCCTAGATACCCACTACACTATAACCCTAGATACCCACTACACTATAACCCTAGATACCCACTAAACTATAACCCACTAAACTATAACCCTAGATACCAACTAAACTATCACCCTAGATACCCACTAAACTATAACCCTGGATACCCACTATACTATAACCCTAGATACCCACTAAACTATAACCCTAGATACCCACTAAACTATCACCCCGGATACCCACTAAACTATAACCCTAGATACCCACTAAACTATCACCCCGGATACCCACTAAACTATAACCCCAGATACCCACTAAACTATAACCCTGGATACCCACTAAACTATAACCCTAGATACCCACTAAACTATCACCCTAGATACCCACTAAACTATCACCCTAGATACCCACTAAACTATAACCCACTAAACTATAACCCTAGATACCCACTAAACTATAACCCTAGATACCCACTAAACTATAACCCTAGATACCCACTAAACTATAACCCTAGATACCCACTAAACTATAACCCACTAAACTATAACCCTAGATACCCACTAAACTATAACCCTAGATACCCACTAAACTATAACCCACTAAAACTATAACCCGGGATACCCACTAAACTATCACCCTAGATACCCACTAAACTATCACCCCGGATACCCACTAAACTATAACCCTGGATACCCACTACACTATAACCCTAGATACCCACTAAACTATAACCCTGGATACCCACTAAACTATAACCCGGGATACCCACCCCAACCTGGGATACCCACCCCAACCCCAACCCGGGATACCCACCCCAACCCGGGATACCCACCCCAACCCGGGATACCCACCCCAACCCGGGATACCCAACCCGGGATACCCACCCCAACCTGGGATACCCACCCCAACCCCAACCCGGGATACCCACCCCAACCCGGGATACCCACCCCAACCCGGGATACCCACCCCAACCCGGGATACCCAACCCGGGATACCCACCCCAACCCGGGATACACACCCCAACCCCAGATACACACCCCAACCCGGGATACCCACCCCAACCCGGGATACCCACCCCAACCCCAACCTGGGATACCCACCCCAACCTCAACCTGGGATACCCACCCCAACCTATAACCCTCGATACCCACTAAACTATAGCCCCAACCCGGGATACCCACCCCAACCTGGGATACCCACCCCAACCCGGGATACCCACCCCAACCTGGGATACCCACCCGAACCCGGGATACCCACCCCAACGCCAACCTGGGATACCCACCCCAACCCCAACCTGGGATACCCACCCCAACCCGGGATACCCACCTCGTGAAGAGCCGGCGGTGGTAGCGTCCAGGGGCTCTGAAGAGAAGGCTGTCTGGCTGGGTAGACTATTCCTGGACCTGGTTACTGACTCCAGCTGTGAGGCCCTGCCCAATAGGGACGCAGCGTCCAGGACCTCCCCCTCTTTGGCTTCCAGGTCAGATTTGGAGGTGGTGAGGGGTCGTAGCCCGGCGGCGGGGGCCCCCAGGCGATGGGGCTCGTTAAGGCAGGCGGACGCCGCTGTGCCGCTGTCCAGGCTCAGCACCCGGGCGTGGGTTTTGGCGCTGCCCGTGCTGGGTGTCCGACCAGAGGTGCGGCGCTTGCCTCTTCCCCCGGCCCTCCCTCCTCCCGCCTCATATCCGGCCTGAGCTTTCTGTGAAGAGGAGGAGGTGGAGGCTGTGGTGGTGGCGGCGGCTGTGTGGGAGTGGCTGTGGGCGTGGGAGTGGCTGTGGGAGTGGCTGTGGGAGGGACTGTGCTTGACTTTCAGGGCGCGGTAGCGTCCCTCGGGAGAGTGGCAAGAATGGGAGGTGGTGGAGGAGGAGGAGTCAGTGCTGAAGTGATGTGATTGGGTGGACTGAAGGCTGGAAGCACAGCTAAGGTCACTGGCTTCACTCCAGTCCTCCTCACCACCCCCGGCAGCGAATACCGCACTGCGCGGCTTGGCCATGCCACGCAACGACATGTAGTCCCTGTGGCGGCTGGCATCGAAGCTGCTCGCCCGTTTCTTACCGGTCCGACGGCGCCCGCTGTTGCGCCCGGCGCCCAAGGAGGAAGAAGTTCGTTGGACGAGGTTGGCGGACTTTACCACCTCTTTCTCTCCTCTCCCCCTGTCCTGTAAAGTTACGTCCTGTTCCCTGCTGGCTGTGCACGCCGAGCCGTCTGCACTGGTCCTCGTGCTACTGCTGTAGGACGAGCCTGCCGGAGGCTCCTGGGCCGAGGCTGGGGGATTAGGGTTGGTGATAGAGGGGGACGTGGCGGAGGAGGAGGGCTGTTTGGCTGTCAGCTCGTTGGCATGGGGGTTCTTATTCGCCTCCCTGGAAGGCAGGCTGTTCAGTCCTCTTGAGATACTAGAACCCAGGCTGGACCCCAGAGTAGAAGTCCTGCCCTCCCCTGTCGAGGTGGGCCCGGGCCCAGTAGCAGCAGCATCCCCACCTCCCCTGTCCCTCCCAGTCCCACGCTGCTCATCCCCTGACAGGGACAGTAAACTCTCCACGTGCGTGGAGCTGGTCTGCTCGCTGTGGAAGCTGCTGACGGTGCTGTTGGTGTCTCTGTCGGTACCGCTGCAGTAACTCTCTGTCGAGCCGCTGCTACGCGTGCTCAGGCTACGGAGGCTGTCTGCACTGACCTTCCCCCCACCAGCCTGGTCGGCCTGGTACAAACCTGACCCCCCCTCCCCTGCCAGCCTTTGCCTGCAGGAGTCCTGCTGGTGTCTGCAGGAGTCCTGCTGGTGTCTGCAGGAGTCCTGCTGGTGTCTGTAGCAGGCTGTGGAGCAGCCTGAGGTGGAGGCCTGGTCCGGATGCTGGCAGAGTCTTTCAGCCGCAGCCGCAGCCCCCTCCCTATTCCCCTGTCCTCCAGCCTCCTCCCTATTCCCCTGTCCTCCAGCCCCCTCCCTATTCCCCTGTCCTCCAGCTTCAGCACCTGGCCGGCGGGGTCTGGCAGCTTCCAGCTCACACACCGGGTCCAGGCCCCCTCTCCAAGGAGGGGGGTAGAGGCTGAAGTCAGCTGAGGGCAGGGAGGGGTCGGGGAAGGCTGATCCGGCAGAGCTGGAGGTGCGGGGTAGACCCCGGGTACGAGGCTCCTTCCTGAAGGACTGGGAGTGCAACCCGGGGGCGTGGGCCGACACCTCTGTGTCGCAAGAGGACATGGATTGGCTGAAGGGGTGGGAGGTGGAGCCACAATGGTTGGTGGGGTCGCAGGAGAGCTCGGAGGGGCCAAGGGAGGTGGAGGGCTGCATGGAGGCGAAGGAGTGGCTGGAGACAAGGCAGTAAATCTTTGGGTCAGACATCATGTCTGGAGGGGAGGAAAGGAGATCAATTAGTGAAGGTCTCTTCTATGTGATAAATTAGTGAAGGTCTGTTCTCAGGTCTGTTCTATGTGATAATTAGTGAAGGTCTGTTCTCAAGTCTGTTCTCAAGTCTGTTCTCAAGTCTGTTCTCAAGTCTGTTCTCAAGTCTGTTCTATGTGATAATTAGTGAAGGTCTGTTCTCAGGTCTGTTCTCAGGTCTGTTCTCAGGTCTGTTCTCAGGTTTGTTCTATGTGATAATTAGTGAAGGTCTGTTCTCAAGTCTGTTCTCAAGTCTGTTCTATGTGATAATTAGTGAAGGTCTGTTCTCAGGTCTGTTCTCAGGTCTGTTCTCAGGTCTGTTCTCAGGTCTGTTCTCAGGTCTGTTCTCAGGTCTGTTCTCAGGTCTGTTCTCAGGTCTGTTATGTGTTTGGGCAGATACACATTGTAGAGCAGCAGGAGAGGAGACAGAGGGACGGAGAGAGGAGACGGAGGGACGGAGAGAGGAGACGGAGGGAGGGGACAGAGGGACGGAGCGAGGAGACAGAGGGACGGAGCGAGGAGACAGAGGGACGGAGCGAGGAGACAGAGGGACGGAGAGAGGAGACAGAGGGACAGAGCGAGGGGGCAGAGGGACAGAGCGAGGGGGCAGAGGGACGGAGAGAGGAGACAGAGGGACGGAGAGAGGAGACAGAGGGACGGAGCGAGGAGAGGTGCAGTGGAATCCGTTGTTTTATAGCGTCAGCCAAAATAGTACGCGCCCCTGGAGCAAATAAGGGTTGAGTGCCTTGCTCAAGGGCACAGACGTTTCACCTTCTCGGCTCGGGGATTCGAACCAGCAACCTTTGTTACTGGTCCAACTCTCTAACCGCTAGGCTACCTGCCTCCCTGTACGTCCTATATAAGACAGTAAAGACACAGCTTGAGTCAAAAAGACAATTGAACTCTAGTGGTAAAGGTCTGTTTAAACAGAGCTCTCATCTCTATCTAACTCTTTTGGACCATCCTAGTACAGCAGTCTGTGGAGATCAGATATCCTGCCACGTGTTAACAAGGTAACCTTGTTTAAACAGAGCTCTCGTATGTTTTCCAAGTGTTGAGGAAAGTCTCTCTCCTGAGGAAAACAGACAGTCCAAAACACGAGTCCAAGAAAACATTAACTAACACAACAAATATGATAACAACATGATTTGACAAGAGCTCTTTCTCAAAGTGAACAGAGGATTTTCACTCAGTGGTTACCTTGAGTAAGGACAAGATTCAGTTCAACGCTGATTAAAAGTTGCACACATTCAAAGTAGATGGTGTTATGTTAGATGTTGTTTGTTTACTTGGGTTTAAATCCCAACCTAAGTCAGACTAATGGACAGTTTATACTTGGGCTTGAATCCCAACCTAAGTCAGACTAATGGACAGTTTTTACTTGGGTTTGAATCCCAACCTAAGTCAGACTCTAATGGACAGTGTTTACTTGGGTTTAAATCCCAACCTAAGTCAGACTCTAACGGACAGTGTTTACTTGGGTTTAAACCCCAACCTAAGTTAGACTCTAATGGACAGTGTTTACTTGGGTTTAAACCCCAACCTAAGTCAGACTAATGGACAGTGTTTACTTGGGTTTAAACCCCAACCTAAGTCAGACTAATGGACAGTGTTTACTTGGGTTTAAATCCCAACCTAAGTCAGACTCTAATGGACAGTGTTTACTTGGGTTTAAACCCCAACCTAAGTCAGACTAATGGACAGTGTTTTCTTGGGTTTAAATCCCAACCTAAGTCAGACTAATGGACAGTGTTTACTTGGGTTTAAATCCCAACCTAAGTCAGACTCTAATGGACAGTGTTTACTTGGGTTTAAATCCCAACCTAAGTCAGACTAATGGACAGTGTTTACTTGGGTTTAAACCCCAACCTAAGTCAGACTCTGTAACGGGCAGTGTTTACTTTGGTTTAAACCCCAACCTAAGTCAGACTCTGTAACGGGCAGTGTTTACTTGGGTTTAAACCCCAACCTAAGTCAGACTCTGTAATGGACAGTGTTTACTTGGCTTTAAACCCCAACCTAAGTCAGACTCTGTAATGGACATTGTTTACTTGGGTTTAAACCCCAACCTAAAAGTCAGACTCTGTAACGAACAGTGTTTACTTGGGTTTAAACCCCAACCTAAGTCAGACTCTGTAATGGACAGTGTTTACTTGGGTTTAAATCCCAACCTAAGTCAGACTCTGTAATGGACAGTGTTTACTTGGGTTTAAATCCCAACCTAAGTCAGACTCTGCAATGGACAGTGTTTACTTGGGTTTGAATCCCAACCTAAAGTCAGACCCTGTAATGGACAGTGTTTACTTGGGTTTAAACCCCAACCTAAGTCAGACTCTGTAATGGACAGTGTTTACTTGGGTTTAAACCCCAACCTAAGTCAGACTCTGTAATGGACAGTGTAAAGCGGAGGCTAGTCCTCAGAGGGAGGGAGAATAAACCGCTCAGCCCCTGGGCTGTATCAAATGGAACACTATTCCATATAGAGTGCACTGCTTTTGACCTTGAGCCCTGCAGGTAGTTTATAGGGAACCATTTGGGACAGAGCCCTGGTCAGACTTCAGTTCTGGCCTCTTCTCTTTCTGCCATCCGATCAGAGAGGAGACAGCTAGCTAATTAGAATGGTGTTGAGCGGACATGTTGAATAATTCAAACAATGCAGTCACTCTGGCTGACACACAATGGACCCAGAGTCGCCTCACTCTGGCTGACACACAATGGACCCAGAGTCGCCTCACTCTGGCTGACACACAATGGACCCAGAGTCGCCTCACTCTGGCTGACACACAATGGACCCAGAGTCACCTCACTCTGGCTGACACACAATGGACCCAGAGTCGCCTCCCTCTGGCTGACACACAATTGACCCAGAGTCGCCTCACTCTGGCTGACACACAATGGACCCAGAGTCGCCTCACTCTGGCTGACACACAATGGACCCAGAGTCGCCTCACTCTGACACTCCACCCAATGGACCTGGACTGCAACTGTAACTAAAGAGGGTTTATTTGACTAGAAAGCCTCTCTGTCTTTCAACAGACCACTCCAGTGACTGATTAGCTGGCTGGCTGGCTGACAAGCCATAAAACTTCAGAGGACAAAGCATACAACTACAGAGGACTAGCCATACAGCTCCAGAGGACAAGCCATACAGCTCCAGAGGACAAACCATACAGCTCCAGAGGACAAACCATACAGCTCCAGAGGAGAAGCCATACAGCTCCAGAGGAGAAGCCATACAGCTCCAGAGGACAAGCCATACAGCTCCAGAGGACAAAGCATACAGCTCCAGAGGACAAAGCATACAGCTCCAGAGGACAAGCCATACAGCTCCAGAGGACAAGCCATACAGCTCCAGAGCACAAACCATACAGCTCCAGAGGACAAGCCATACAGCTCCAGAGGACAAACCATACAGCTCCAGAGGACAAGCCATACAGCTCCAGAGGACAAACCATACAGCTCCAGAGGACAAGCCATACAGCTCCAGAGGACAAACCATACAGCTCCAGAGGACAAAGCCATACAGCTCCAGAGGACAAGCCATACAGCTCCAGAGGACAAGCCATACAGCTCCAGAGGACAAGCCATACAGCTCCAGAGGACAAGCCATACAGCTCCAGAGGACAAGCCATACAGCTCCAGAGGACAAGCCATACAGCTCCAGAGCACAAACCATACAGCTCCAGAGGACAAACCATACAGCTCCAGAGGACAAGCCATACAGCTCCAGAGGACAAGCCATACAGCTCCAGAGGACAAGCCATACAGCTCCAGAGGACAAGCCATACAGCTCCAGAGGACAAGCCATACAGCTCCAGAGCACAAACCATACAGCTCCAGAGGACAAGCCATACAGCTCCAGAGGACAAGCCATACAGCTCCAGAGGACAAAGCATACAGCTCTACAGGACAAAGCATACAACTCCAGAGGACAAGCCATACAGCTCCAGAGGACAAGCCATACAGCTCCAGAGGACAAGCCATACAGCTCCAGAGGACAAGCCATACAGCTCCAGAGCACAAACCATACAGCTCCAGAGGACAAGCCATACAGCTCCAGAGGACAAGCCATACAGCTCCAGAGGACAAAGCATACAGCTCTACAGGACAAAGCATACAACTCTCGTCTTTCACCCTATTTTGTCGTACACATGCCTGTCATGGCTTGCAGAAAAACCCAACTGAAGTTGAGGGAGAAAGCTGAGAATAGTTTGGACGTCTTTCAATGGCTCTTCTCATAATATCAGGTCAATACATTGCACAACAAAGTGTCGCCTCACAGTCATTGGACCCAATCAGGTGTGCAAGGCTGAGGAAGAGAGCGGCGGTGGCTGTTACCTTTGGCTGTACTGGTTCCTCCATGATCGTTGGTGGACGCAATCTGAAAGGTGGGAGGAGAGTTATTTATCAAGACATAACACGAGACGTGACGTAAAAACAATACCTTCCTAGATCAGCAAAGTTTTCAACATGTCAAAAAATAACACACAGTATTGATTACTTGACAAGTGAAATGTTGAAATATAGAACATTTTAAAGGACCACAATGAAAATAAGCCTGTGGGCTCTATAGTATATTTTATCCTCTGTCATATTTAATACACGTAATGTCTCCGGCTAGAGCAGACTACTGCTTCCAGTATCAAATCAATCCTCAAAGAAAGACACATTATACAGGAGAGAGAAGCAACATTCTGTCTCACCTGGTGACTAGAGTCCATCTCACCTGGTGACTAGAGTCCATCTCACCTGGTGACTAGAGTCCATCTCACCTGGTGACTAGAGTCCATCTCACCTGGTGACTAGAGTCCATCCCACCTGGTGACTAGAGTCCATCTCACCTGGTGACTAGAGTCCATCTCACCTGGTGACTAGAGTCCATCTCACCTGGTGACTAGAGTCCATCTCACCTGGTGACTAGAGTCCATCTCACCTGGTGACTAGAGTCCATCCCACCTGGTGACTAGAGTCCATCTCACCTGGTGACTAGAGTCCATCTCACCTGGTGACTAGAGTCCATCTCACCTGGTGACTAGAGTCCATCCCACCTGGTGACTAGAGTCCATCCCACCTGGTGACTAGAGTCCATCTCACCTGGTGACTAGAGTCCATCTCACCTGGTGACTAGAGTCCATCCCACCTGGTGACTAGAGTCCATCTCACCTGGTGACTAGAGTCCATCTCACCTGGTGACTAGAGTCCATCTCACCTGGTGACTAGAGTCCATCTCACCTGGTGACTAGAGTCCATCCCACCTGGTGACTAGAGTCCATCTCACCTGGTGACTAGAGTCCATCTCACCTGGTGACTAGAGTCCATCTCACCTGGTGACTAGAGTCCATCTCACCTGGTGACTAGAGTCCATCTCACCTGGTGACTAGAGTCCATCCCTGTATAAGAGTTTCTGGAGCTGCAGTCTACCGGTGGAGTCTCGTCTCGAATGAAGTCTGTCATCTCTAGACCTCCACCAGGGTCCCTGCACACACACACACACACACACACACACACGTTTCCATTAGGAAAACGTGGTAATGGACATGTGACCAGAAGCATTTTAACTAACCGGTTATTTGATACATTGACCTGACTCATGTGCATTTGGGTGTGTAACCTGATTAGGCTGCTCAGAATGACACGGTCATTCATCTTCAACAGAACAGGCATCTCCAGGATGCAACAGAGTGAGGTCCTTCTTACCGAATGCTGATGTGCACTTTGACGATGTTAAGAGTAACTGTCCAGCATTTACTTTCCCTCAGCCAACAAGACGAGTAACAAACAGCAACATCACTAGCCTGTGTCAATCTACTGTCCCCCCCTAGTAGAAACGTTGACCTATTCTACTGGTCAGCTTGTCGAGAAAGAAAAAAGCCTATTCCAAACAGACTCTTAAAAAGTTGTGGGAAGATAAATCATAAACAACTAATCACGGGTTGCTAATATGACTGGGATTGAAGTTTGGCTACTGGGACAAAGAAGGAAGTTGTTTTGAAAACTAAAATTAACCTCCAACTGCTCTGAAATGCAGGTAAAACTAAATGCATGCTCTTCAACCGATCGCTGCCCGCCCAGCATCACTACTCTGGACGGTTCTGACTTAGAATATGTGGACAACTACAAATACCTAGGTGTCTGGTTAGACTGTAAACTCTCCTTACAGACTCACATTAAGCATCTCCAATCCAAACTTAAATCTAGAATCGGCCTCCTATTTCGCAACAAAGGATCCTTCACTCACGCTGCCAAACATACCCTCGTAATACTGACTTCCTACCTACTTGACTTCGGCGATGTCATTTACAAAATAGCCTCCAACACTATACTCAGCAAATTGGATGCAGTCTATCACAGTGCCATCTGTTTTGTCACCAAAGCCCCATATACTACCCACCACTGCGACCTGTATGCTCTCGTTGGCTGGCCCTCGCTTCATGTTCGTCGCCAAACCCACTGGCTCCAGGTCATCTATAAGTCTTTGCTAGGTAAAGCCCCGCCTTATCTCAGCTCACTGGTCACCATAGCAGCACCCACCCGTAGCACGCACTCCAGCAGGTATATCTCACTGGTCATCCCCAAAGCCAATTCCTCCTTCGGCCGCCTTTCCTTCCAGTTCTCTGCTGCCAATGACTGGAACGAACTGAAAAAAAATCACTGAAGCTGGAGACTCATATCTTCCTCACTAGCTTTAAGCACCAGCTGTCAGAGCAGCTCACAGATCACTGCACCTGTACATAGCCCATCTGTAAATAGCCCATCCAACTACCTCGTCCCCCATACTGTTATTTTGTTTGTTGCTCCTTTGCACCCCAGTATCTCAACTTGCACACTCTTCTTCTGCACATATATCACTCCAGTGTTTAATTGCTATATTGTAATTACTTCGCCACTATAGCCCTATTTATTGCCTTACCTCCCTTATCTTACCTCATTTGCACACACTGTATATAGACTTTTTCTATTGTGTTATTGACTGTATGTTTGTTTACTCCATGTGTATCTCTGTGTTGTTGTTTGTGTCGCACTGCTTTGCTTTATCTTGTCCAGGTCGCAGTTGTAAATGAGAACTTGTTCTCAACTGGCCTACCTGGTTAAATAAAGGTGAAATAAAATAAAATTAAAATAAATAAAGAGAAATAGGGTACTGGATTTCCATTGCATATGGAAGTCTTCATAAAATAAAAATGTTCTAGGCTACTTTGAAGCAAGGTAAGACATCCCCTTATAATATGAAGTAAAACGATCAGGTTTCAAACTACTAAGTATACGTTTTCAAAATGCATACCGTCTCCAGCTCATCGCGAAGTGGCGAGTGACACACCGAAGCTACACGAAGACTTGTCTGTAATTTCAACAGTAAAAACACTGTAGAATGCACAGTAAAATACAGTACATGTGTTTTACAGCATTAATATTGCCGATTGCACTGCATTGTGGGTATAAAGCTGAAAAATACTGTTATTAACTGTAATTGGAAGCGTTCTGTAAAAATGACTAACTTACTGTATTTCTTGATTTTCTTTTAAACCCTAAGTTAACCAGGTAAGTTGACTGAGAACACGTTCTCATTTACAGCAACGACCTGGGGAATAGTTACAGGGTAGAGGAGGGGGATGAATGAGCCAATTGGAAGCTGGGGATGATTAGGTGACCATGATGGTATGAGGGACAGATTGGGAATGAAAAATTTGCCAGGACACCGGGGTTAACACCCCTACTCTTATGATAAGTACCATGGGATCTTTAGTGACCACAGAGAGTCAGGACACCCGTTTAACATCCCATCTGAAAGACAGCACCCAACCCAGGGCAATGTCCCCAATCACTGCCCTTTACAGTAATAGCTTATGCCTTACTGTAGATTCAAATGATCAGTTCCAGGCGCCAATGCTGTCAGTTGAGACACTTGAAGCTCAGACTATTTTAGCAAATGGCAGGCCCACTAACTCAGCTACTGCTGTGGTGGAGGGTAACACACTGCTGTGGTGGAGGGTAACACACTGCTGTGGTGGAGGGTAACACACTGCTGTGGTGGAGGAGGGTAACACACTGCTGTGGTGGAGGAGGGTAACACACTGCTGTGGTGGAGGAGGGTAACACACTGCTGTGGTGGAGGAGGGTAACACACTGCTGTGGTGGAGGAGGGTAACACACTGCTGTGGTGGAGGAGGGTAATACACTGCTGTGGTGGAGGGTAATACACTGCTGTGGTGGAGGGTAATACACTGCTGTGGTGGAGGGTAATACACTGCTGTGGTGGAGGGTAATACACTGCTGTGGTGGAGGAGGGTAACACACTGCTGTGGTGGAGGAGGGTAACACACTGCTGTGGTGGAGGAGGGTAACACACTGCTGTGGTGGAGGAGGGTAACACACTGCTGTGGTGGAGGAGGGTAACACACTGCTGTGGTGGAGGAGGGTAACACACTGCTGTGGTGGAGGAGGGTAACACACTGCTGTGGTGGAGGAGGGTAATACACTGCTGTGGTGGAGGGTAATACACTGCTGTGGTGGAGGGTAATACACTGCTGTGGTGGAGGGTAACACACTGCTGTGGTGGAGGAGGGTAATACACTGCTGTGGTGGAGGGTAATACACTGCTGTGGTGGAGGGTAACACACTGCTGTGGTGGAGGGTAACACACTGCTGTGGTGGAGGGTAATACACTGCTGTGGTGGAGGGTAACACACTGCTGTGGTGGAGGAGGGTAATACACTGTTGTGGTGGAGGAGGGTAATACACTGCTGTGGTGGAGGAGGGTAATACACTGCTGTGGTGGAGGGTAACACACTGCTGTGGTGGAGGGTAATACACTGCTGTGGTGGAGGAGGGTAATACACTGATGTGGTGGAGGGTAACACACTGCTGTGGTGGAGAGTAACACACTGCTGTGGTGGAGGGTAATACACTGCTGTGGTGGAGGGTAACACACTGCTGTGGTGGAGGGTAACACACTGCTGTGGTGGAGGGTAACACACTGCTGTGGTGGAGGAGGGTAATACACTGATGTGGTGGAGGGTAACACACTGCTGTGGTGGAGGGTAACACACTGCTGTGGTGGAGGGTAACACGCTGCTGTGGTGGAGGGTAATACACTGCTGTGGTGGAGGGTAATACGCTGTTGTGGTGGAGGGTAATACACTGATGTGGTGGAGGGCTCTCATTTCTCCGTTATATTTCTTAGCATCCTGCTCCTCACTCCACTTCAAGCTGCTCTGCTTTGGTCTCCTTCAGGAATGTGAGAATGATTCCCTCTACAGGGGTTTGGGCAGTAAGTTAATAAGCTGTGACCTCACACACTAGTTTTCGTTCCTGCTAAATGTGAACTAGACCTATTTCCACTAACAAAAATCTGTTTGATTGCGAAAGTCAGTCCCTTTCCTCACTGGTCCTGTGGCCTCGAAGTGAAGAGGTAGCTTGCTAGCTGAATTGATTTACACTGCAAACATGCACGTGAAACCTGCTCAGTCCCCGTCTCCACAACAACAGATAAACCTTTGACCCTGGCCCACAAACACCTAGCTTACTTCACACCGCCAGAGAAAATTAAATCCATGATTCATCTCTGATTTTAGGGTCAAGGGTCAAAGGTCAGGTGCCCTAGTATCCAATAAACTACAGCCCTACAAGAGAATAGATGGGTTATGCCATTTAGTGACAAAAAATATTTTCTGAAAACAATGTGCTTCAGCCATCGAAAAACATATGTTTATGATAGTGAAAGTTAGAGTAAGAATATCCCCACCAACATCAACCCTGAACCGGAGAGCTCACTAAAGGCATCAGCATGCTTCAGCTCAGCTGGCGCCTAGCCGGACTCGGCTAGACGAACCCAACGATACTCCCTAAAAAGACCTTCGCTTGAAAAAACGAGGGGGGGGGGGGGGGGAAGCAGCAACAGTACTGTTTGTCCATTTTAAGACGCCGTAGCCAGTCCCCAAAATAGTCAGAACTCATCTAAGATAACTCAAGAAGTCTGTCATTCATTTGGATGTTTTTTTTTTCCCGTCTGGGAAGCATGAAGACGTCTTATAACTGACCCTGGTCCATTACTGTCCTCCTGACGCGTGGCGTTGCCCTCGTTGGCCCCCTCACTGCTGGTTCTGTTGCTCTCGTTCTCCTTGGCCCGGTGCTCCACCACCTCTCCCTCGTCCAGGGCATGATGCAGCCGGTAGTTCACAGTCTTCAGCAGCAGGAACATACCAGCTATCACACCACAGTAGATGCCTACTATCACCATGGTGGGCGGGAGCGCCTGGAAGATACACATTTGACATTTATATTTTAGTCATTTTTTAGCAGACACTCTTATACAGAGCAATTTAACAGCATTGCATTCAAATACAATAAAACTTGGTTTGTTCATCCAAGGACTGATGTTTGCTTTCTTTCAATAGTTGAACCCATAAACACAAATACAACTTAGAAAAAAAAACTAAAAAGACAAAGTGTTATTTACATAGTCTTTCCCCCTCCAGTAATGAGAGTTCACCATGTCAGCGTTTTGTGTCAACTGGCCAATCATCAACCTGGGTTGTCTGCAAGACTGTGTTAGCTCAGAGAGCAGTTTTCAGGTCTTGTGGAAAGTGATTAGTCATCATAGTGGTTAATAGAGTCATCACGTCAGTATAGTGAACTACCTCCGCTATTTTCCCATTACATAATGTTGTTGTTTTTAACTTGGCACGTCAGTTAAGAACAAATTCTTATTTTCAATGACGGCCTAGGAAACAGTGGGTTTAACTGCCTTGTTTAGGGGGCAGAAAGGACTCATTTTTTCCCTTGTCAACTCGGAGATTCGATCTTGCAACCTTTCGGTTACAAGTCCAACGCTCTAACCACTAGGCTACCTGCCACCTCTACACTCTAACCGCTAGGCTACCTGCCACCTCTACACTCTAACCGCTAGGCTACCTGCCACCTCTACACTCTAACCGCTAGGCTACCTGCCACCTCTACACTCTAACCGCTAGGCTATCTGCCACCTCTACACTCTACACTCTAACCGCTAGGCTACCTGCCACCTCTACACTCTAACCGCTAGGCTACCTGTCACCTCTACACTCTAACCGCTAGGCTACCTGCCACCTATGTTCAGTCAGTGCATTTATTTATTAGCCTATGGGTAACACCAGTGATGCTGTCTCTCTTTTCTCTCTCTCTTAGAGCATTCAGAAAATCACACTATTTATACCCTCCCTGTCACACATCCTAACTTAAATCAAAGCACTTGGTATACAGGTGGCAGGTAGCCTAGTGGTTAGAGTGTTGGGCCAGTAACCGAAAGGTTGCTAGATTGAATCACCGAGCTGACAAGGTAAAAATCTGTCCCTCTTCCCCTGAACAAGGCAGTTAACTTACTGTTCCTAGGCCGTCATTGTAAATAAGAATTTGTTCTTAAGTGACTTGCCAAGTTAAATAAAGATTAAATAAATAAATTAATTAAAAAAACATCTTGAGTTAAATCAAAGCACTTGGTATACATATCCTGACTTGAGTCAAAGCAAAACCCCTGCTAATCAATCACAGAACTGGCCTAATTACACAACACCAAGCAACTGGATTGAGTAACATTTACATTGGAAACAGCTGTAACTATAGCCCCTCAATATTGAAAGTGAGGTACATATAAAATGCTGTTTTAAAGATCACTCAATTACATTTGGTTGTGCAGATAGTGTTTACAGTAACATGATGTGAGGGGCAGGCATATTTGATTGTGCAGCAGTTTGTAATCCATCCTACTCTCCAACCATTCCAAAATATCCTTGTTTTTTTAATGACAACATTTCCTAGAAGTCTGTTTTTGTCCTGGCTTGCTGACAAGACGGGTCAGCTTGAATACCTGGTAGATCTTGCCACCAGTATACGAGAGACAAGACATACATTGTTAGCTAATAATAGACTGAGATAGATCGCTGTCAATGTGGCTTGGGGGGGGTTGCGAAGGTAGCTAGCTAGCTAACATAATATCTGTATTCTATTAATTTGCCATCTTTGTTGTTTTTCTGCAAGAGACGTATTAGCCACGACTTGTTGCCTGGGGGATTGGTTAGTCAAACCTGGTCGTGCTTTAAAGTATTTCCCTCAATCTGATTTTTTTTGTGGACAATGTAAATGTGTCAGCTAACAATGACAAGATAGTGAAATAAATGTCACACCTGACAACAAAACATAACGGTGACCCTAAAAACAAGGAACAAACAGTTACGTCAACTGGTATTTATTTAGTTTATTCGAGGGAAACATCTAGATTTCAAACAAATAATGTCTAGCAACCTAGCTAGTTATCTAGGTAACGTTTAACTACGTAACGTTAACTAGATTGCTAAATAGCTAGTTGGCTAACCTTACTAGCCAACGGTTAGCTGTTAGCATTAGCATCCGCGGTTTGGCTAGCATGACATTACAGCCAGGGAAGAGCCTCTAACGGTAAACCAGATCTTGACTTGCTTTGCTGAGATCGGATATAATGTTAAACAGACTTACCATGTAAAGCGTGAAGGGGAAACATAGTAGGAATAGCCAGAGGTAGAGGTGTAGAGCATTGACAAATGTATTTTGATGGGGATCATAGTACCATCCGCCTGTGATTGAAGCCCAGACCCCCTGCCTAAGGATCTGTAGAGTTTGAGACCCCATGTTTAATCCCCTTCGATTCCTTGAAAAAAAAACGACTAAATAAACGGGGCGACACGAAGGCTAGCCGTCGTGAAACATTACCAACAGTGCAGTGTTTTCAGACACTGGCCTGAAAATCCACACTGCAGCCATCTTCTCTGCAGCTAGCCAGCTGGGGCACAGTACTCGGTCCTCCACTGAGTAGTCTCCTATCCCACCACGCCCTGCGAGCTGCTTCTTCTTCGGTCCGTGCTATCTGGTATCCTTGGGACGTTCTTACGCAATGGTCCCTACCCATTGAAGTTGAAATGTAAAATGGTTAAGGTAAGAGTTATGGTTAAGGTAGGGGTTAAGGTTAGAGTTTAGGATAATGACATCCCAAGGATCCCGGATAGCACTAACCCTTCTTCACATAAACAGTCAATGGAAAAAGAGTGTAGCAAAAAAGACAACTCTGAGGGTAGTTTGGAAACGGTCACACAATATTACACTAGCTAAATAGCGCCCCCTTTTGGTACTGTACTGATTTTCATAAAATCTCGGTGTGCCATATTTTTATTTATCCAAGCAAGTCAGTTAAGAACAAATTCTTATTTACAATGACGGCCAAACCCTAACCCAGACAACGCTGGGCCAATTGTGCACCGCCCTATGGGACTCCAAATCACAGTCCGGTTGTAATACAGCCTGGAATCGAACCAGGGTCTGTAGTGACACCTCTAGCACTGAGATGCAGTGCCTTTAGACCACTGTGCCACTCTGAAGCTCTGAGTGTTGTGGCATAACTTCCACTGCTGTATTTTCAATCATGACAGATTTACAAGTTACTAGTCAAATATATGAATTGATCATCAAGTTAAATCACTCTAGACACTATAATCCCCTTGACTCTCATCAAATGAGATTGGTCCAACTACAGGGCTCTTCAATACCTCAGGAGGATCCCATAGCTGATGTCCAAAGCAATCTATATTGACCACACCTGGCTACAATAGATTATATACATTTAATCACATTAAAATACATGTTTTGATGAATAATGACAAACTCAAGTCACTGTATAATTTTAGAAAATTATTATATTCAGAAAAGCATGAAAACTTTTTTTTTTAAAGGAAAACACAATGGATTTAGGATCACTTTACGTGGGGGAAAAAACCCACAATTACATATTGAAAAAATAAATTGTGTGGATGTGTATTTATGCTTCAGAGATAACGCCCCCCAAAAAAACAAGTCTCCCACAGTCACGACGGAGAAAGATACTACTGATGTCAACAGTGCATAGAGATTAACTGGTGATCTCACTGTTTCCATGTTACCCTCAAAAAACTGAAAACTGTAAATCCACTCAGGTCCTTAACCTCTCACCTCTAGCATCATCACAGAGACAAGTCTTGGGGCGATGGTAAGATGTTGTCAGTAACTAGACAGTTCTAGAACACGGATGGAATGTCCCATGAGGTCTGGTACTGGGACAGACAACACATATCGTCTGCTCATGCCAGCATCCCAAATGGCACCCTATTCCCTATATAGTGCACTACTTTTGACCAGGGCCCTGGCACACTATTTTCTGTAAAGTGCACTACTTTTGACCAGAACCCTAATAGGCCCTAGTCAAAAGTAGTGCACTATATAGGGAATAGGGCCCTGGTCAAAAGTAGTGCACTATATAGGGAATAGGGTGCCATTTGTGACTATTCATTTGCCATTCCTAATGCCTAATGCCATTCCATGATAATTGACTGTCAAGCCCTTCAGAAACAGGATGATGGGTTGTTATGGTCTGGAAACTAGGATGTAGGTCCATTTCCACACACCTTCCATCAGACACAAACCACTTCCTTCGCATTGTTCAGTCAGATAGGGTTGTACCTGTGCCGTATGTCCTGTCTGTGTGCCTTGCCAATGTGAGAATGGACATCATGACGAAGGCCTCTTGGCCTTCATGGCCTTTTTTAACAAAAAGTGATACTGGCAAGAGCAATGTGCGTTCCCCCCCCCCCCCCCTCTTATTATTTTCTTTGAAGAATGAACATTATCAGAAATATATACAGGAGTGGCCATCGGTCATCACTGTAGCCTGGCTCGTTTCTCCGGAGGTGGTTTGCTGCTGGGGGGAGCTGGAGCAGAGGTCTTGGTGGCTGGCTCTCTTTCTTCCTGCTTCACCAGCTCTACTGGGGGTTCCTGCTTCACCTCAACTACAACAGAATCGATACAGTAGATTAGACAGGCAACCCGAAAACAGGACACAAGGTGACATAACAAGACTCCCGTGACCAAAGAAAAGAAGACAAAATGCCCAGATTCAGGAAACATGACCTAACCTTTTCCAACAGTAATGTTCATCATCATTTAGTTGTTGTTAAATGTCTAAATCCCCATCATAAAAGAATAGCAAATGGTTCTCCAATATTAACTGTACACTCTTACCTGGGATGGGCTTCTCACCAGGCTTAGGCTAAAATAAAATAAAAAAGAATTACAACAGAATATAGATGACCAAATGTGAACCTCAATAATACAATGTTACAATTGAATGAATCGGTATAATGTATATTGGCTGAGATATTAGCAACGCGATCCATAATTATGATTGATTGGTGGTGTGTCTGATACCTGATAAAACGTTGGAGGAAACTTGGACCTCAAATCGAGTAGAAGTGTGTCGACACGCTGCCTCTGGAACAGGGAACTGGGCTCCTCTTTCTTCTTCGACTTCGGCTTGGCCTTGGCATCTATAGACATCAAATCAAAAAAACACATTGTATTGGTCGCATACACGTATTTAGCAGATGTTATTGTGGGTTTAGTGAAATGCTTGTGTTTCTAGCTCCAACAGTGCAGTAATATCTAACAATTCACAACAATACACACACATCTAAAAGTAAAAGAATGGAGTTAAGAAATATATAAATATTAGAACGAGCAATGTCGGAGTCCGGAGTATAAATATATACATGTGATGAGGTGTATAGACATTATGTGGATCGAATATTTAGTATACGTAGGATAGGATAGTATATATACAGCTATAGTTTATTAGGATGGAATTGACTAGACTAGGAAAGTTGCTTAGGAGCTAGAATCAGAGCTGCCATGTCTTGTCAAACGCCATCTTGTTGCAGACGGTAAATACCATTGATGAGGAGAATGGTTGAAATACATTAGATACAGTACATTTATTATCAAAGTCATGGGAAAGCAATGATTTACTTCATACCTGCCTTAGGCCAGGTTTATTGAAACATGCTTAATAGGCATCACACATTAAAAATAATTATTTATTGTTCGGAATGAAAACCAACGTCCCAATAAACTCCCCTGCAAAACAACAGCAAAAACTGTAATACAACCACACTCCAAAGGTTAGAGTTTACCAAATTACAATTCCACATTTTCCTCATTGAAAAGAATTAGAATTTCAGTGTACTTCCTGAATTGACATGGAATTGACACCAACACTGGTTAACATACCTCTCTCCTCCTGGTCTTTGAAGTGCCACCAGTATCCTTTAGATGGGTGATAGCGACAGTACGACATGGCCTCATCGAAGGCAGACTGGACACCATGGACAGCGGACAGCTGTGGGGAGACGGGGGGAAATAACAGCAGTCAATACATGACGACATCAACTCACATGTCAACCAGGGTTGGGATCAATTCCATGTCAATTCAGGAAGTATACTGACATTCCAATTCTCTTCAATGCTTTTTAAATTTGATTTACTTTCTGACTTGACTGGAATTGAAATGGAATTGACCCCAACATAAACCAAGATAATTCCACACTTTTCTAAAACCCAAAGTAATAACATAGTAATAACAGTCATAACAACACACTCATAACACTATAGCATAGTAATGACAATGCCAGGGGGTTAACTCTCTCTTACCACTCTGGATCCAATAACTGTTCCCAGATCAGGAGCCTGATACACCACCCCAGCTATGATGTAGTAGTCAGACAAAGGGATGACTGGGGAAAGAAGCACACAATACAGAGTACAGGATATAGAATTAGAGCCTGGAATAAAGGACATGGGGAGATGACGTAAACTTTCCAAAGGGTATTAATAAAGGTGTTTTCTGTGGTGTGTATTTGTGTGTGTCGGAAGTCTGTGGTGTGTGTTTGTGTGTGTTGGAAGTCTGTGGTGTGTGTTTGTGTGTGTTGGAAGTCTGTGGTGTGTGTGTGTGTGTTGGAAGTCTGTGGTGGGTGTGTTGGAAGTCTGTGGTGTGTGTTGGAAGTCTGTGGTGGGTGTGTTGGAAGTCTGTGGTGTGTGTTGGAAGTCTGTGGTGTGTGTTGGAAGTCTGTGGTGTGTGTGTTGGAAGTCTGTGGTGTGTGTGTTGGAAGTCTGTGGTGTGTGTGTCGGAAGTCTGTGGTGTGTGTTTGTGTGTGTTGGAAGTCTGTGGTGTGTGTGTTGGAAGTCTGTGGTGTGTGTTTGTGTGTGTTGGAAGTCTGTGGTGTGTGTGTTGGAAGTCTGTGGTGTGTGTTAGTGTGTGTTGGAAGTCTGTGGTGTGTGTGTCGGAAGTCTGTGGTGTGTGTGTGTGTTGGAAGTCTGTGGTGTGTGTTGGAAGTCTGTGGTGTGTGTTTGTGTGTGTTGGAAGTCTGTGGTGTGTGTGTGTGTGTGTTGGAAGTCTGTGGTGTGTGTTTGTGTGTGTTGGAAGTCTGTGGTGTGTGTTGGAAGTCTGTGGTGTGTGTTGATGTGTGTTGGAAGTCTGTGGTGTGTGTTTGTGTGTGTTGGAAGTCTGTGGTGTGTGTCGGAAGTCTGTGGTGTGTGTTTGTGTGTGTCGGAAGTCTGTGGTGTGTGTGTGTTGGAAGTCTGTGGTGTGTGTTTGTGTGTGTTGGAAGTCTGTGGTGTGTGTTTGTGTGTGTTGGAAGTCTGTGGTGTGTGTGTCGGGAGTCTGTGGTGTGTGTTCTCTGTGTGTCGGGAGTCTGTGGTGTGTGTTCTCTGTGGATCACCCTGAGTAGGAGACTGTCTCTGCTGTTTCCTGATGATGTAGAGGATGGGCTCCTGGGCATGAAGGAGAATGTACTCCACTCCAACCATCTGACTGAAATAGACACATCATTGTATGTCAGTTAGGCTAGTAACTATATTATTACACTCACAGAAAATGATCCATGGGCTGGACGGATGGTTTTGCTGACACAGGTTACACCTAGTCCTGGACTGAAAAGCATTTTCAATGGACACTGTCAATGGGACTAATCGGTTTAATCTGTGTCAGGGGCAGTGTTAGTGTAATAGATGTAACGAGTAATATGTTGGCCTAATAAATCACTATTTTAAAGAAACGACCCCTGGTAGCATACTGATTAGAGCGTTGCGCCAGTAACCGGAAGGTGGCTGGATCGAATCCCCGAGCTGACAAGGTAAAAATCTGTCGTTCTGCTCCTGAGCAAGACAGTTAACCCACTGTTCCCAATGGCGCAGAAGATGTGGAAGTCGATTAAAGCAGCCCCCCCCGCACCTCTCTGACCCAGAGGGGTTGGGTTAAATGCGAAAGACACATTCCAGTTGAATACATTCAGTTGGACATCTGACTAGGTATCCCCCTTTCCCCTTACACTGGAAACCAGCTCATAGCCAGTATGTCCGCCATATTCAAAGCCAATAACAAAAGAAACCCTTAACGTTACTTGAGATGTTCCAGAGTGAGCCGCTGCATCTTCACGACCTCGTTGTTACAGGTGCGGTCGTAGAACGGATTACTCCTCTCGGAGAAATAGTCCAGCACATTGCCAGGGTTGAGGATGGGTACCCAGCCACTATCAACCCACGATATCCCCAGGAGGTTGTTGTCTAGAAGGAGCAGCAGGTAACGAATGGAGTTACACGTTTTATTACAAGAATAAGGGTAAACGTGTAGGTATAACGTGCACATTTGTTTTGATGAAAACCTGCTGATTAGTTTGGTAAACAGATCGTTAGCTGTCTTGCTAAGCTAACGCGTCAGTTAAACTAGCTAGCTTTGTGCTGTCAAGCAAATTATGTTTCTGAAAGCTATTTATTTTAATTCTCAGAAATCGTAAGATAGATACATTAGTGTTCATGACTATTTCTTCGGTTTTCAATCGGACACAGAATACATTACTTTTCAATGAATGAAAGAAACACTTCGCTACCTCTCAAATCCACCGACGCCATCGTGTACTGTAAACAAATGTCGCACAGAAGCACCTGTCGCTGGTGGATGACGTAGTCAGCAGCGTGATGCCCGGTCAGGTCTAATGCCGCGTTCAAAACAACTGGGAACTCGAAAAAAAACGAGCACCGACTGGGGAAAATGGTTTTGAGCTGTAATCCAACTCGGGAACTCGGGCCTCTTGAGCGCCGACCTGAAGATCACTGACGTCATGATGTGACCTCGTATTTTTCCGAGTTTCCAGTTGTTTTGAACACAGCATAAATACAGCTTTTTGTCTAATTGACATCAAAAGTTGCTTTAATTTTTTCGAACCGTAACGCTTTCCCTAACCTTAACCTAATTCTCCCTATCTGCTATGTTAATTATCCTAACCTGCTGCGTAAGTTCTCCTAAACCTGCTACGAAAAGTACAGTTTCTAGACAAAAGCACGAGACTCCGTCAGAATATGCGTCTCCTCCATTTCTTGAGGACGTAGGGAGTGTAAACTAAGATTGTATGTATGGTTGCATAGGTCAATGCAAGGTTATCTTTACACTTCTTTGCAATTATTTACAATTCAGTAATCTAATGTTTTCAGGATATATTAGCCACGTGAGAGACAGACAGACACACACACACAGAGAGAGAGTTAATGATTTCAGCAGTCAGCCTATTTTTATCAAAGATTAACCACTAGCATTTTTTTTTACTACCAGTTTGTGGGGAAACTCACCAGCCAAAGCAACATGCCCCCCCCCCCCCCCCCCTTACCCAGATGGTGAGCTGATAGCTGACATAGACAGATGCAAAATGATCAATTAGTTAGGCCACTGGAAGACAGATCAAATGGACTTATTATATAGGATGTAGTGGAATAATATGATCAAACGAGCGAGAGAGAACTTAATGAAAAGGGATTGGGGGATTCATTGCCAGGTCTACAACCTACAAATAATGTCCTCGCTATTAACTTTATTGATATGGCGCTATCTGAGTAAGATTATGTCCTTACATAGTGCACTACATTTGACCAGAGCATATAGGGCCCTGGTCAAAAGTAGTGCACTAAATAAGTGATAGGGTGCCATTGGGGAAGCAAACACGGGCTGCGTCAGTGTCAGAGCTGGGATACCCTGGGCTGGCTGTACGTACCTCAGCGAGGTGCAAGTCAGACAGTAGGGGTCAGTGTCTGAGTGACACTTGCTTCAACTTTAACTCGGTTGGAACTTCTAGACACACCCAAACAACTGCAGTGGTCAGTGTCTATTCGGGGGAGTTATTTGCAGTCTGGGTGTGGTGCTGTAGCTGAACGGTAGGCCTATAGACTAAATAACTGTCTGGATGTGGTGCTGAATAGTAGACCTACAGACTAAATAACTGTCTGGATGTGGTGCTGAATAGTAGACCTATAGACTAAATAACTGTCTGGATGTGGTGCTGAATAGTAGACCTACAGACTAAATAACTGGGTGCTGAATAGTAGACCTATAGACTAAATAACTGTCTGGTTGTGGTGCTGAATAGTAGACCTATAGACTAAATAACTGTCTGGTTGTGGTGCTGAATAGTAGACCTATAGACTAAATAACTGTCTGGATGTGGTGCTGAATAGTAGACCTATAGACTAAATACCTGTCTGGTTGTGGTGCTGAATAGTAGACCTATAGACTAAATACCTGTCTGGTTGTGGTGCTGAATAGTAGACCTACAGACTAAATAACTGGGTGCTGAATAGTAGACCTATAGACTAAATAACTGTCTGGTTGTGGTGCTGAATAGTAGACCTATAGACTAAATAACTGTCTGGTTGTGGTGCTGAATAGTAGACCTATAGACTAAATAACTGTCTGGTTGTGGTGCTGAATAGTAGACCTATAGACTAAATACCTGTCTGGTTGTGGTGCTGAATAGTAGACCTATAGACTAAATACCTGTCTGGTTGTGGTGCTGAATAGTAGACCTATAGACTAAATAACTGTCTGGATGTGGTGCTGAATAGTAGACCTATAGACTAAATAACTGTCTGGATGTGGTGCTGAATAGTAGACCTATAGACTAAATAACTGGGTGCTGAATAGTAGACCTATAGACTAAATAACTGTCTGGATGTGGTGCTGAATAGTAGACCTATAGACTAAATAACTGTCTGGATGTGGTGCTGAATAGTAGACCTACAGACTAAATAACTGTCTGGATGTGGTGCTGAATAGTAGACCTATAGACTAAATAACTGTCTGGATGTGGTGCTGAATAGTAGACCTATAGACTAAATAACTGTCTGGATGTGGTGCTGAATAGTAGACCTATAGACTAAATACCTGTCTGGTTGTGGTGCTGAATAGTAGACCTATAGACTAAATACCTGTCTGGATGTGGTGCTGAATAGTAGACCTATAGACTAAATAACTGTCTGGATGTGGTGCTGAATAGTAGACCTATAGACTAAATAACTGTCTGGATGTGGTGCTGAATAGTAGACCTATAGACTAAATAACTGTCTGGATGTGGTGCTGAATAGTAGACCTATAGACTAAATAACTGTCTGGATGTGGTGCTGAATAGTAGACCTATAGACTAAATAACTGTCTGGATGTGGTGCTGAATAGTAGACCTATAGACTAAATAACTGTCTGGATGTGGTGCTGAATAGTAGACCTATAGACTAAATAACTGTCTGGATGTGGTGCTGAATAGTAGACCTATAGACTAAATAACTGGGTGCTGAATAGTAGACCTATAGACTAAATAACTGTCTGGATGTGGTGCTGAATAGTAGACCTATAGACTAAATAACTGTCTGGATGTGGTGCTGAATAGTAGACCTATAGACTAAATAACTGTCTGGTTGTGGTGCTGAATAGTAGACCTACAGACTAAATAACTGTCTGGTTGTGGTGCTGAATAGTAGACCTATAGACTAAATAACTGTCTGGTTGTGGTGCTGAATAGTAGACCTATAGACTAAATAACTGTCTGGATGTGGTGCTGAATAGTAGACCTATAGACTAAATAACTGTCTGGATGTGGTGCTGAATAGTAGACCTATAGACTAAATAACTGTCTGGATGTGGTGCTGAATAGTAGACCTATAGACTAAATAACTGGGTGCTGAATAGTAGACCTATAGACTAAATAACTGTCTGGATGTGGTGCTGAATAGTAGACCTATAGACTAAATAACTGTCTGGATGTGGTGCTGAATAGTAGACCTATAGACTAAATAACTGTCTGGTTGTGGTGCTGAATAGTAGACCTATAGACTAAATAACTGTCTGGATGTGGTGCTGAATAGTAGACCTATAGACTAAATAACTGGGTGCTGAATAGTAGACCTACAGACTAAATAACTGTCTGGATGTGGTGCTGAATAGTAGACCTATAGACTAAATAACTGTCTGGATGTGGTGCTGAATAGTAGACCTATAGACTAAATAACTGTCTGGATGTGGTGCTGAATAGTAGACCTATAGACTAAATAACTGTCTGGATGTGGTGCTGAATAGTAGACCTATAGACTAAATAACTGGGTGCTGAATAGTAGACCTACAGACTAAATAACTGTCTGGATGTGGTGCTGAATAGTAGACCTACAGACTAAATACCTGTCTGGATGTGGTGCTGAATAGTAGACCTATAGACTAAATAACTGTCTGGATGTGGTGCTGAATAGTAGACCTATAGACTAAATAACTGGGTGCTGAATAGTAGACCTACAGACTAAATAACTGTCTGGATGTGGTGCTGAATAGTAGACCTATAGACTAAATAACTGTCTGGATGTGGTGCTGAATAGTAGACCTATAGACTAAATACCTGTCTGGATGTGGTGCTGAATAGTAGACCTATAGACTAAATAACTGTCTGGATGTGGTGCTGAATAGTAGACCTATAGACTAAATAACTGTCTGGATGTGGTGCTGAATAGTAGACCTATAGACTAAATAACTGTCTGGTTGTGGTGCTGAATAGTAGACCTATAGACTAAATAACTATCTGGATGTGGTGCTGAATAGTAGACCTATAGACTAAATAACTGGGTGCTGAATAGTAGACCTATAGACTAAATAACTGTCTGGATGTGGTGCTGAATAGTAGACCTATAGACTAAATAACTGTCTGGATGTGGCGCTGAATAGTAGACCTATAGACTAAATAACTGTCTGGATGTGGTGCTGAATAGTAGACCTATAGACTAAATAACTGTCTGGATGTGGTGCTGAATAGTAGACCTATAGACTAAATAACTGTCTGGATGTGGTGCTGAATAGTAGACCTATAGACTAAATAACTGTCTGGATGTGGTGCTGAATAGTAGACCTATAGACTAAATAACTGGGTGCTGAATAGTAGACCTATAGACTAAATAACTGTCTGGATGTGGTGCTGAATAGTAGACCTATAGACTAAATAACTGTCTGGATGTGGTGCTGAATAGTAGACCTATAGACTAAATAACTGTCTGGATGTGGTGCTGAATAGTAGACCTATAGACTAAATAACTGTCTGGATGTGGTGCTGAATAGTAGACCTATAGACTAAATAACTGTCTGGATGTGGCGCTGAATAGTAGACCTACAGACTAAATAACTGTCTGGTTGTGGTGCTGAATAGTAGACCTACAGACTAAATAACTGGGTGCTGAATAGTAGACCTATAGACTAAATAACTGTCTGGATGTGGCGCTGAATAGTAGACCTATAGACTAAATAACTGTCTGGTTGTGGTGCTGAATAGTAGACCTATAGACTAAATAACTGTCTGGTTGTGGTGCTGAATAGTAGACCTATAGACTAAATACCTGTCTGGTTGTGGTGCTGAATAGTAGACCTATAGACTAAATAACTGTCTGGTTGTGGTGCTGAATAGTAGACCTATAGACTAAATAACTGGGTGCTGAATAGTAGACCTATAGACTAAATACCTGTCTGGTTGTGGTGCTGAATAGTAGACCTACAGACTAAATACCTGTCTGGTTGTGGTGCTGAATAGTAGACCTACAGACTAAATACCTGTCTGGTTGTGGTGCTGAATAGTAGACCTATAGACTAAATACCTGTCTGGTTGTGGTGCTGAATAGTAGACCTATAGACTAAATAACTGTCTGGATGTGGTGCTGAATAGTAGACCTATAGACTAAATAACTGTCTGGATGTGGTGCTGAATAGTAGACCTATAGACTAAATAACTGTCTGGATGTGGTGCTGAATAGTAGACCTATAGACTAAATAACTGTCTGGATGTGGTGCTGAATAGTAGACCTACAGACTAAATAACTGTCTGGATGTGGTGCTGAATAGTAGACCTATAGACTAAATAACTGTCTGGATGTGGTGCTGAATAGTAGACCTATAGACTAAATAACTGTCTGGATGTGGTGCTGAATAGTAGACCTATAGACTAAATAACTGTCTGGATGTGGTGCTGAATAGTAGACCTATAGACTAAATAACTGGGTGCTGAATAGTAGACCTATAGACTAAATAACTGTCTGGTTGTGGTGCTGAATAGTAGACCTATAGACTAAATAACTGTCTGGATGTGGTGCTGAATAGTAGACCTATAGACTAAATAACTGTCTGGATGTGGTGCTGAATAGTAGACCTATAGACTAAATAACTGTCTGGATGTGGTGCTGAATAGTAGACCTATAGACTAAATAACTGGGTGCTGAATAGTAGACCTATAGACTAAATAACTGTCTGGATGTGGTGCTGAATAGTAGACCTACAGACTAAATAACTGTCTGGATGTGGTGCTGAATAGTAGACCTATAGACTAAATAACTGTCTGGATGTGGTGCTGAATAGTAGACCTATAGACTAAATAACTGGGTGCTGAATAGTAGACCTATAGACTAAATAACTGTCTGGATGTGGTGCTGAATAGTAGACCTATAGACTAAATAACTGGGTGCTGAATAGTAGACCTATAGACTAAATAACTGTCTGGATGTGGTGCTGAATAGTAGACCTATAGACTAAATAACTGTCTGGATGTGGTGCTGAATAGTAGACCTATAGACTAAATAACTGTCTGGTTGGGGTGCTGAATAGTAGACCTATAGACTAAATAACTGGGTGCTGAATAGTAGACCTACAGACTAAATAACTGTCTGGATGTGGTGCTGAATAGTAGACCTATAGACTAAATAACTGTCTGGATGTGGTGCTGAATAGTAGACCTATAGACTAAATAACTGTCTGGTTGTGGTGCTGAATAGTAGACCTATAGACTAAATAACTGTCTGGATGTGGTGCTGAATAGTAGACCTATAGACTAAATAACTGTCTGGATGTGGTGCTGAATAGTAGACCTATAGACTAAATAACTGTCTGGATGTGGTGCTGAATAGTAGACCTATAGACTAAATAACTGTCTGGATGTGGTGCTGAATAGTAGACCTATAGACTAAATAACTGTCTGGATGTGGTGCTGAATAGTAGACCTATAGACTAAATAACTGTCTGGTTGTGGTGCTGAATAGTAGACCTATAGACTAAATAACTGTCTGGATGTGGTGCTGAATAGTAGACCTATAGACTAAATAACTGTCTGGTTGTGGTGCTGAATAGTAGACCTATAGACTAAATAACTGGGTGCTGAATAGTAGACCTACAGACTAAATAACTGTCTGGATGTGGTGCTGAATAGTAGACCTATAGACTAAATAACTGTCTGGTTGTGGTGCTGAATAGTAGACCTATAGACTAAATAACTGTCTGGATGTGGTGCTGAATAGTAGACCTATAGACTAAATAACTGTCTGGTTTTGGTGCTGAATAGTAGACCTATAGACTAAATAACTGTCTGGATGTGGTGCTGAATAGTAGACCTATAGACTAAATAACTGTCTGGATGTGGTGCTGAATAGTAGACCTATAGACTAAATAACTGTCTGGTTGTGGTGCTGAATAGTAGACCTATAGACTAAATAACTGTCTGGATGTGGTGCTGAATAGTAGACCTATAGACTAAATAACTGGGTGCTGAATAGTAGACCTACAGACTAAATAACTGTCTGGATGTGGTGCTGAATAGTAGACCTATAGACTAAATAACTGTCTGGATGTGGTGCTGAATAGTAGACCTATAGACTAAATAACTGTCTGGTTGTGGTGCTGAATAGTAGACCTATAGACTAAATAACTGTCTGGATGTGGTGCTGAATAGTAGACCTATAGACTAAATAACTGGGTGCTGAATAGTAGACCTACAGACTAAATAACTGTCTGGATGTGGTGCTGAATAGTAGACCTATAGACTAAATAACTGTCTGGATGTGGTGCTGAATAGTAGACCTATAGACTAAATAACTGTCTGGATGTGGTGCTGAATAGTAGACCTATAGACTAAATAACTGGGTGCTGAATAGTAGACCTATAGACTAAATAACTGTCTGGATGTGGTGCTGAATAGTAGACCTATGGACTAAATAACTGGGTGCTGAATAGTAGACCTATAGACTAAATAACTGTCTGGATGTGGTGCTGAATAGTAGACCTATGGACTAAATAACTGGGTGCTGAATAGTAGACCTATAGACTAAATAACTGTCTGGATGTGGTGCTGAATAGTAGACCTATAGACTAAATAACTGTCTGGTTGTGGTGCTGAATAGTAGACCTATAGACTAAATAACTGTCTGGATGTGGTGCTGAATAGTAGACCTATAGACTAAATAACTGTCTGGATGTGGTGCTGAATAGTAGACCTATAGACTAAATAACTGTCTGGATGTGGTGCTGAATAGTAGACCTATAGACTAAATAACTGTCTGGATGTGGTGCTGAATAGTAGACCTACAGACTAAATAACTGTCTGGATGTGGTGCTGAATAGTAGACCTATAGACTAAATAACTGTCTGGATGTGGTGCTGAATAGTAGACCTATAGACTAAATAACTGTCTGGATGTGGTGCTGAATAGTAGACCTATAGACTAAATAACTGTCTGGATGTGGTGCTGAATAGTAGACCTATAGACTAAATAACTGGGTGCTGAATAGTAGACCTATAGACTAAATAACTGTCTGGTTGTGGTGCTGAATAGTAGACCTATAGACTAAATAACTGTCTGGATGTGGTGCTGAATAGTAGACCTATAGACTAAATAACTGTCTGGATGTGGTGCTGAATAGTAGACCTATAGACTAAATAACTGTCTGGATGTGGTGCTGAATAGTAGACCTATAGACTAAATAACTGGGTGCTGAATAGTAGACCTATAGACTAAATAACTGTCTGGATGTGGTGCTGAATAGTAGACCTACAGACTAAATAACTGTCTGGATGTGGTGCTGAATAGTAGACCTATAGACTAAATAACTGTCTGGATGTGGTGCTGAATAGTAGACCTATAGACTAAATAACTGGGTGCTGAATAGTAGACCTATAGACTAAATAACTGTCTGGATGTGGTGCTGAATAGTAGACCTATAGACTAAATAACTGGGTGCTGAATAGTAGACCTATAGACTAAATAACTGTCTGGATGTGGTGCTGAATAGTAGACCTATAGACTAAATAACTGTCTGGATGTGGTGCTGAATAGTAGACCTATAGACTAAATAACTGTCTGGTTGGGGTGCTGAATAGTAGACCTATAGACTAAATAACTGGGTGCTGAATAGTAGACCTACAGACTAAATAACTGTCTGGATGTGGTGCTGAATAGTAGACCTATAGACTAAATAACTGTCTGGATGTGGTGCTGAATAGTAGACCTATAGACTAAATAACTGTCTGGTTGTGGTGCTGAATAGTAGACCTATAGACTAAATAACTGTCTGGATGTGGTGCTGAATAGTAGACCTATAGACTAAATAACTGTCTGGATGTGGTGCTGAATAGTAGACCTATAGACTAAATAACTGTCTGGATGTGGTGCTGAATAGTAGACCTATAGACTAAATAACTGTCTGGATGTGGTGCTGAATAGTAGACCTATAGACTAAATAACTGTCTGGATGTGGTGCTGAATAGTAGACCTATAGACTAAATAACTGTCTGGTTGTGGTGCTGAATAGTAGACCTATAGACTAAATAACTGTCTGGATGTGGTGCTGAATAGTAGACCTATAGACTAAATAACTGTCTGGTTGTGGTGCTGAATAGTAGACCTATAGACTAAATAACTGGGTGCTGAATAGTAGACCTACAGACTAAATAACTGTCTGGATGTGGTGCTGAATAGTAGACCTATAGACTAAATAACTGTCTGGTTGTGGTGCTGAATAGTAGACCTATAGACTAAATAACTGTCTGGATGTGGTGCTGAATAGTAGACCTATAGACTAAATAACTGTCTGGTTTTGGTGCTGAATAGTAGACCTATAGACTAAATAACTGTCTGGATGTGGTGCTGAATAGTAGACCTATAGACTAAATAACTGTCTGGATGTGGTGCTGAATAGTAGACCTATAGACTAAATAACTGTCTGGTTGTGGTGCTGAATAGTAGACCTATAGACTAAATAACTGTCTGGATGTGGTGCTGAATAGTAGACCTATAGACTAAATAACTGGGTGCTGAATAGTAGACCTACAGACTAAATAACTGTCTGGATGTGGTGCTGAATAGTAGACCTATAGACTAAATAACTGTCTGGATGTGGTGCTGAATAGTAGACCTATAGACTAAATAACTGTCTGGTTGTGGTGCTGAATAGTAGACCTATAGACTAAATAACTGTCTGGATGTGGTGCTGAATAGTAGACCTATAGACTAAATAACTGGGTGCTGAATAGTAGACCTACAGACTAAATAACTGTCTGGATGTGGTGCTGAATAGTAGACCTATAGACTAAATAACTGTCTGGATGTGGTGCTGAATAGTAGACCTATAGACTAAATAACTGTCTGGATGTGGTGCTGAATAGTAGACCTATAGACTAAATAACTGGGTGCTGAATAGTAGACCTATAGACTAAATAACTGTCTGGATGTGGTGCTGAATAGTAGACCTATGGACTAAATAACTGGGTGCTGAATAGTAGACCTATAGACTAAATAACTGTCTGGATGTGGTGCTGAATAGTAGACCTATGGACTAAATAACTGGGTGCTGAATAGTAGACCTATAGACTAAATAACTGTCTGGATGTGGTGCTGAATAGTAGACCTATAGACTAAATAACTGTCTGGTTGTGGTGCTGAATAGTAGACCTATAGACTAAATAACTGTCTGGATGTGGTGCTGAATAGTAGACCTATAGACTAAATAACTGTCTGGATGTGGTGCTGAATAGTAGACCTATGGACTAAATAACTGGGTGCTGAATAGTAGACCTATAGACTAAATAACTGTCTGGATGTGGTGCTGAATAGTAGACCTACAGACTAAATAACTGTCTGGATGTGGTGCTGAATAGTAGACCTATAGACTAAATAACTGTCTGGATGTGGTGCTGAATAGTAGACCTACAGACTAAATAACTGTCTGGATGTGGTGCTGAATAGTAGACCTACAGACTAAATAACTGTCTGGTTGTGGTGCTGAATAGTAGACCTACAGACTAAATAACTGGCTGGATGTGGTGCTGAATAGTAGACCTACAGACTAAATAACTGTCTGGTTGTGGTGCTTGGTTCTAGGCCCTCTCCTCTTCTCTCTATACACTAAGCCACTCAGCTCCGTCATATCCTCATATGGTTTCTCCTGACTTTGCTATGAGGTTGACACTCAACTACTTTTCTCCTCCCCCCCTGCTGACAGTCAGGTGGGCGACACCCATCTCTGCGTGCCTGGCAGATATCTCAGCTTGGATGTTGGCCCACCACCTCAACCTCGACAAGACGGTGCTGCTCTTCCTCCCGGGGAAGGCCTGCCCGCTCAAAGTCCTCATGTCACCCCGCTCCTCCACACACTCCACTGGCTTCCTGTCAAACCTCACATCCACTACAAGACCATGGTGCTTACCTAATGAACAGCAAGAGGAACTGCCCCTCCTTACCGAAAACACCTGAAACCCTGACTTCAAAGAGTATCTTAAATAATCCCCCCCCCCCCCCAAAAAAAAAACACTTGCACTTGAATACCCCCCCCCCCCCCCTTCTAGCTCTGACTTTGTTGATAACTACTTCATTGAGGAAAAGTGTACTTGTTATGCCTTTGATATGTGGATGTCCCACCTAGCTATCTTAAAATCAATGCACTAACTGTAAATCCCTCTGGTTAATATTGTCTGATAAATGTCTACATTGTCAATGTAAAATGAGGTAGGCTACAGAGAGGGGGGTATGCAGACATAATCTCTCAGGCTGTCACCTACTGGTGGGATGAGTTCAGACCATCTCTCAGGCCCTTTATCTCTCAGGCCCTTTATCTCTCAGGCCCCCCTGACAGTATAGATAGGGGCCTGAGAGATAATGTCGATTGCAGAGGTTCCCAATTACATTCAACCTTGGGACGATTTTTCCTTGGGCAGATGGTCTCGGGGGACCGGAACATAGTTATAAATAATGCGTAAATTGCATGTTGACTGCAATAATACCAAACAGAATCATTTCAAACCTGTTTTACAGTGAGATACGATCACATATGCCTATCTATTTATTCGTGGGAATAGTTGCGAACAGGGCCCTCTCTACCTGCGAACAGATTTCCTAAATTAAAATCACTTTGAGCCGATTTCCTGGTGATTTTAAAGTCGTTTTATATCCAACAACGAAATGCATTGATTTTTGCTCAGAAAATAAAACCCTCGGGTCGCCTGCTGGGGAACCATGCTCTATTCAGGCTACAAGCTCTGAGGCGAGGTGTTACCGCATCAGGCTGTGCGCACATCAGCCTGTCGAAAGAAACTCATGCAGAGATTCTATAATTCTGATTATATGAAGAGAGAGGTTCGGATGCACGCACGATCGAATCCACTGTCACCGAAGACTGGAAAATAAAAGATATAGCGGGCGAGTGAGGGGTCCAGGCGTGCGTGCACCAGTCTTGCCTAGCGCAAGGCTACGTTGCGACACAAGAAAATAGCTGGGGGATGCACGAAGACAGCACGAATACAGCGGTAGCATGACGCGGGACTGAATCGATACATTTAGAAAGAAAAACCAGTCAAGACATTGGGTCGGCTATCATTTGAGTGTAAAGGTCGTCGAACAGCCGAGGTAATTTATTATCGAGAAGATGAGTGTAAACCAGACTGGGTATGATGGTATTTCTAGAGTGGATGGTGGAACGGTGACGGGCGGCCTCAACATCAGTGGTGCCCCGAAGCTGCAACAGTGTGCTCAGCCTCCCGGTAACCGACCCAGGGATGCCCGGCACCAGCAACATAGCAGCCGGCAGCACCAGCACGGCGGTGTACCTGTCAAACCGCCTTTTTCCGGACGGTCCGAACCCGCGGACGTTGTGAAGCGCGCCATTGACTTCAAGACGCAAGGCACACAGTGTTACAAGGATAAGAAGTACCGGGAGGCGATTGGCAAGTACCACCGTGCTTTATTAGAGATGAAGGGGTTGTGCCGGGTGCTGGGAGACCCTGAAGCCAGCTCTAAGTCTCCTTCCTCGGTGCTGCCTACTATAACCAAGCCAGACAGCCTGACGGATGAGCAGAAAGGTGCCATGGAGAACGCTGAGCTGGAATGTTACAACAGTCTGGCAGGTACATGATTATCATGACATTATTTTATGAAAAGAAACAGGGCGCTTATTATAGGCTGCAGACTTGATGGTTTATTAATGCTTTACATCATCATCATCATCATCATCATCATCATCATCATCATCACCACCATCATCACCACCATCACCACCAGCATCATCATCACCACCATCATCATCACCACCATCATCATCACCATCACCACCACCATCATCATCACCACCATCACCACCCCCATCACCACCATCATCACCACCACCATCATCATCACCACCATCATCACCACCACCATCATCACCACCACCATCATCATCATCACCACCATCATCATCATCATCACCATCATCACCACCACCATCCTCATCATCAACACCACCAGTCTTCTGTTTAGAATTGTATTAAGCCTGCTGTCAAGCTTAGGCATGAAGATTTACATTTAAATTCATACTGTCTGTAGCCATTTAGACTGAATTCCTGTTTGACCAAATTCAAATGAACTGTCTCAATCCTTGTTTTGATAATTCCTGTCTTTCTCTCCTCCCAGCGTGCCTGTTGCAGATGGAGCTGGTCAACTATGAGCGTGTGAAGGAGTATTGTCTGAAGGTGCTGCGTAAGGAAGGGGACCACTTCAAGGCTCTGTACCGCTCTGGGGTGGCCTACTATCACCTAGGAGACTTCCACAAGGCTCTACACTACCTCAAGGAGTCCCACAAACAGCAGCCAGCAGGTGAGGATTAGGCCTTTTCTCAATTCCACCTCTGACTACTCGCTGCCCCTCCTCCATTACATTTGAGCTTTTTCAAAAGGAGGCGAGGAGAGGATTTTGAGGAATTAAACAAATCCAATTGAGATTCTACCTATGCACATTTCATATATCATTCAATTTGATCAATCCCACTCAATTCTGAAACAAGTACTCCACAGGAGAGAGGGGGCTGGGATGGTTTTATGACACCTCACGCCAATCGTAAATTGTACTCCTTTTGGTCTCCAGTATCAAGATTGGAATGTCTTTGTTACAGAGACATTCTGCCGCCCAAAAACGCTAACGTCCAAAGAGTGAACTTCGGGACAATATTTCATAAGTTAAGAATGTTAAGAATGGTCCGTGGGGATCTAAAGAATAATCATGTCATATTTCTTCTTCATTTTGTGATGTTATTAAAAACTGTATAACGAAAAATACAGTAACTTGAAGAGCTTTCACACTGTTCATGTCAGGTTTACATGCTTTACGTTATGTAGGAAATATGAAGAACGATGAAACTACTTTTGTTAAGATATGAATGTAATTCGAGTTTTCTAACGAGATCATAGTTTTCATGTCCGTTGCACATTTAACTAAGCCACGCCCCCGAACGAGGTCATAAGAGCGTGTCAGTGTGATGGAACCGCCCTTTTCGACCAGAGTGCTTAAAAGGACTCGCTAAGATTTACCATGCAGACATGAAGCGTGAGCTAAACGTTAGAAATGGTTAGAAACTCTAAGACGAGAAAGCGTGCAGCTGTGGCTACACGTGGAAATGGTTAGAAATGGTTGGAAATGGTTAGAAATTGTTAGAAATTGTTAGAAATGGTTAGAAACTCTAAAACTCTCAACAGAGTGAGAATAGTTATAGAATGTATCCACGATAAATGTTTCTCTATCGTTCTCTTTCCCCACCCCTTCTCCATTGTGTAACAAGCCGTCATATCTCGTCAGTCCACTAGGGACTTTTGTCTCATGTAAGTGTGTATGTGTATTCTGTGTTATTAGTTAGTAAATAAATAATTAAATACATTTTGTGTAGAACTGAATCATTTAGAAAAGGCTGGGGTTCTTGCGGATTCAAGAAGTCTGTGACGTTCAGAATGAGACTGATATGAGGTAATGATTAATAAATGACTGTTATCAATATATAACTAATATATCTTTAGAGTTTAATTCGGGAGATGGTAACTCGTTAAACCACTTCTTCCCCAAATTCCTAATGAGTTAATTGTTACATGATTAGTTAGTAGTTAGTTGATTAGATAAATAACAGTCATCAGATTAATTAAAGTAAAGTCACGACAATTAAATTAATTTGACAGTGACCCCAAAGTTTACCTGGATGTCAGCAATTCCAATTGGCTGGAAATCGCATGTTTCCCGCTTGAACAGAAGATAATAAAGATTTTTTTTTTGATAAAGCTTTTTCTGTCTTTTGTATTCCAGACACCAACGTTCTCCGTTACATCCAGCTGACTGAGATGAAGATCCGTCGCTCTGCCCAGAAGGAGAAGAAAGAGACCACATAAACAACCAACCAACTCACTTCCTGTTTTAATAACCCACTCACTTCCTGTTTTAATAACCCACTCACTTCCTGTTTTAATAACCCACTCACTTCCTGTTTTAATAACTAACTCCCTTCTCACCTCACGTAAAATGTGTACTTTCTTCATGTGCCAGCCAGACCTAGTACGCCGCGAGTCTCGTGCCGGGATTCAATCCGAAACCGCGCTTGACATTTATTGGTAATTTCCAATTGAGCCGACATCTGCAGTGCTTACCTCGAATGCAACATCTGTAAATGCGGTAACATTACCTTTTTAAATGCGGTAACATTACCTTTTTAAATGTGGTAACATTACCTTTTTAAATGCGGTAACATTACCTTTTTTAAATGCGGTAACATTACCTTTTTAAAAGCGGTAACATTACCTTTTTAACTGCGGTAACATTACCTTTTTAAATGCGGTAACATGACCTTTTTAAAAGCGGTAACATTACCTTTTTAAAAGCTGCATTGTACAAGCGTGCTTGGATTGAATCCCGGCCTTGGTGTTTTTAAAGGATATTTACAGATATGCACAGCCACTTTTATTCATCTTCTTATTCTTCCTGCCAATTATGTGATTCATACCAATGGGTGTATTTTACTACTTGTACACAAAACCACTATATGCCGTATAGAGAAACAGTTGATGCAACTGAAACGGTGCAGCTGCCGTTCGGTGATGGTCAATATCTCCAAAGTTTATGTCTGTGACTAAAGTTGGTCAACATGGAGTCAGATGGATAATGCACAGCACTGCCAGTCAAAACGTTGCACAACGTGTAAATAAGGCCAACAACACTTCTGATGGTGACAGAGTAACAGAAAACACTGCATGAAGCATTTGGCTGTAAAGTGACTCTACTGTGACTGGATAAATTAGGCTAGCACCTGCTCTCCCTCCTCTCCCTCCTCTCCCTCTCTCCCTCTCTCCCTCTCTCCTCTCCCTCCTCTCCCTGCTCTCCCTCCTCTCCCTGCTCTCCCTCCTCTCCCTCCTCTCCCTGCTCTCCCTCCTCTCCCTGCTCTCCCTCCTCTCCCTCCTCTCCCTGCTCTCCCTCCTCTCCCTGCTCTCCCTCTCTCCTCTCCCTGCTCTCCCTCCTCTCCCTGCTCTCCCTCCTCTCCCTCCTCTCCCTGCTCTCCCTCCTCTCCCTGCTCTCCCTCCTCTCCCTCCTCTCCCTGCTCTCCCTCCTCTCCCTCCTCTCCCTGCTCTCCCTCCTCTCCCACCTCTCCCTGCTCTCCCACCTCTCCCTGCTCTCCCTCCTCTCCCTCCTCTCCCTGCTCTCCCTCCTTCACACAAGATGTGTTTCTAACACCTTGGGGCCCCGTTTATACCCGGTTCTACCATGTGTTCTTTGTCCAGATCTTGTCCACATTCCGATGTTGCCCACATTTTTAGACAGGTGTAGACAATTAAAATCCCATTGTTATTGTGATTAGATTTTCTCCGGAAGTAGTCCAGATCGTGTCTACACTTGACACTTACATGTGACTTATGCTATCAGAATACGAAGTTCGGATTGAAAAGTCGCTTTGTGGTCTAATCGTGTTCAGATCTGGTTGACCACTTCAGGATTGTGTTCAGATCTGGTTGACCACTTCAGGATTGTGTTCAGATCTGGTTGACCACTTCAGGATTGTGTTCAGATCTGGTTGACCACTTCAGGATTGTGTTCAGATCTGGTTGACCACTTCAGGATTGTGTTCAGATCTGGTTGACCACTTCAGGATTGTGTTCAGATCTGGTTAAAACCACTTCAGGATTGTGTTCAGATTTCTCCTCAGTCTGGACGTAACCGAGACACATTGGGCGACGTCATCAGCGCTCCTCCCACAAGTCTCCAGAAAACATGTGTTTTGGGACCGAGAGGTTTTCCTTTTCCTTATAACGTCGGAGGAAATACGTTTCTAGCGTGTGAGGAACGTGTTTGCTGGCTTCATGAATCAGAATACTAAATCTGCATGAACTGTCAAGTCTAGACACGGCCTCTGACAGGCATTTTGTCTGGATAACTTACAAATGTAGATGGATCTGGATTTTTTAAAAGGTTTTTAGTATGTTTTGTATTTTTTACCTCTTTTTCTCCGACAATTGGTAGTTACAGTCTTTTCCCATCGCTGAAACTCCTGTACGGACTCGGGAGAGGTCGAAGGTCGAGAGCCATGCATCCTCCGAAACACAACCCTGCCAAGCCACACTGTTTCTTGACACACTGCCCACTTAACCCGGAAGCCAGCCGCACCAATGTGTCGGAGGAAACACTGTACAGCTGGCGACCGTGTCAGCGTGCATGCGCCCGGTCTGCCACAGGACTCGCTAGTGCGCGATGGGACAAGGACATCCCGGCCGGCCAAGCCCTCCCCTAACCCGGACGACGCTGGACCAATTGTGCACCGCCCTATGGGACTCCCGGTCACGGTCGGCTTTCGACACAGCCTGGGATCGAACCCGGGTCTGTAGTGACGCCCTTAGACCGCTGTGCCACTCGGAAGCCCAGAGGTATAAACGAGGCTAAGGAATCACTTTTTCCCCAACCTCCCACTGTTAGAAACCGAGCTAACACCGAGCTAACACCGAGCTAACACCGAGCTAACACTTGTTTTTATATTTATAGATTATTTAGATTTTAAAATCTTTGGCAAGTCACGTTAATACATGGGTATTACCGTTACCTATAATAGATATGTAAAGACTATATTTAGAGATTGAATATAACCGTGTTTACATTGTAAGGGCACATATTTGCTAATTGTCATGACACTTTAAAAAGAAGCATGTCACAAAATATGAAAAAAGGCTAGCTTACTTTATAAAATAAAATGCTTTCTGTATTTGTTTTAATTGTATAATAGCAAAGCTAATTGTGTTTTTGTTTGTTTGTAAACGCAAGCAGGGAAATTCATTCTACAAGACTATCTTCAAGAAAACACAACTGTTACATTATGAAGGTGTTCGACTTATATTCTCGATTACAGTCATTGTTTTTGTATTGCACATGCTTTAGTATCATCAATTAGGCTCTAAAACTATTAAAAGCACATGCCAACCAATCACATTTCGGGAAGAAATCAATCAATACCATGGCTCTCTCTAAAGAGAGGTTGCAAAATAAAAAATTTAAAAAACGTTGAATTCTCAAATTACTTCAATCGTTCAACAGAACACATTCAAATAGAAACATTTTCTGTTATGGTAATATCGCTTACTTAGTCTATTACCTGAACGAGAAGAGAAGAGCTGCGTGAGAGGATGACTCCACACATACCTTCTCCTCTTGGTTGGTAGTCATGGTGAGATAGATTATAATGAGCCTGCCTGGTCATTGAACTGCCTGGTTATTGAACTGCCTGGTTATTGAACTGCCTGGTTATTGAACTGCCTGGTCATTGAACTGCCTGGTTATTGAGCTGCCTGGTTATTGAGCTGCCTGGTTATTGAGCTGCCTGGTTATTGAACTGCCTGGTTATTGAACTGCCTGGTTATTGAACTGCCTGGTCATTGAACTGCCTGGTTATTGAACTGCCTGGTTATTGAACTGCCTGGTTACTGAACTGCCTGGTTATTGAACTGCTTGGTTATTGAACTGCCTGGTTACTGAACTGCCTGGTTATTGAACTGACTGGTTTAGCAGTGTCTGAAATGGTGCCATATGCCAAAAGTGCACTACTTTTGACCAGGGCCCATAGGGAATAGGGTGCCATTTGGGACGCATCCATCGGCACACTGCAACAAGGCTAGGAAGGAAGTCACTAGATGGAACAGAACCGGTCTATCTGAAGTCACTAGATGGGACAGAACCGGTCTATCTGGAGTCACTAGAACTAGTCTATCTGAAGTCACTAGATGGAACAGAACCAGTCTATCTGAAGTCACTAGATGGAACAGAACCAGTCTATCTGAAGTCACTAGATGGAACAGAACCAGTCTATCTGAAGTCACTAGATGGAACAGAACCAGTCTATCTGAAGTCACTAGAACCAGTCTATCTGAAGTCACTAGATGGAACAGAACCAGTCTATCTGTAGTCACTAGATGGAACAGAACCGGTCTATCTGAAGTCACTAGAACCAGTCTATCTGAAGTCACTAGATGGAACAGAACCAGTATATCTGAAGTCACTAGATGGAACAGAACCAGTCTATCTGAAGTCACTAGATGGAACAGAACCAGTCTATCTGAAGTCACTAGATGGAACAGAACCAGTCTATCTGAAGTCACTAGATGGAACAGAACCAGTCTATCTGGAGTCACTAGATGGAACAGAACCAGTCTATCTAGAGTCACTAGAACCAGTCTATCTGAAGTCACTAGATGGGACAGAACCAGTCTATCTGAAGTCACTAGATGGGACAGAACCAGTCTATCTGAAGTCACTAGAACCAGTCTATCTGAAGTCACTAGATGGAACAGAACCAGTCTATCTGAAGTCACTAGATGGAACAGAACCAGTCTTTCTGAAGTCACTAGAACCAGTCTATCTGAAGTCACTAGAACCAGTCTATCTGAAGTCACTAGATGGAACAGAACCAGTATATCTGAAGTCACTAGAACCAGTCTATCTGAAGTCACTAGATGGAACAGAACCAGTCTATCTGAAGTCACTAGATGGGACAGAACCAGTCTATCTGAAGTCACTAGATGGGACAGAACCAGTCTATCTGAAGTCACTAGATGGGACAGAACCAGTCTATCTGAAGTCACTAGAACCAGTCTATCTGAAGTCACTAGAACCAGTCTATCTGAAGTCACTAGATGGAACAGAACCAGTATATCTGAAGTCACTAGATGGAACAGAACCAGTCTATCTGAAGTCACTAGAACCAGTCTATCTGAAGTCACTAGATGGAACAGAACCAGTCTATCTGAAGTCACTAGATGGGACAGAACCATTCTATCTGAAGTCACTAGATGGGACAGAACCAGTCTATCTGAAGTCACTAGATGGAACAGAACCAGTCTATCTGAAGTCACTAGATGGGACAGAACCAGTCTATCTGAAGTCACTAGATGGGACAGAACCAGTCTATCTGAAGTCACTAGATGGGACAGAACCAGTCTATCTGAAGTCACTAGATGGGACAGAACCAGTCTATCTGAAGTCACTAGAACCAGTCTATCTGAAGTCACCAGAACCAGTCTATCTGAAGTCACTAGAACCAGTCTATCTGAAGTCACTAGATGGAACAGAACCAGTATATCTGAAGTCACTAGATGGAACAGAACCAGTCTATCTGAAGTCACTAGAACCAGTCTATCTGAAGTCACTAGATGGAACAGAACCAGTCTATCTGAAGTCACTAGATGGGACAGAACCAGTCTATCTGAAGTCACTAGATGGGACAGAACCAGTCTATCTGAAGTCACTAGATGGAACAGAACCAGTCTATCTGAAGTCACTAGATGGGACAGAACCAGTCTATCTGAAGTCACTAGATGGGACAGAACCAGTCTATCTGAAGTCACTAGATGGAACAGAACCAGTCTATCTGAAGTCACTAGAACCAGTCTATCTGAAGTCACTAGATGGAACAGAACCAGTCTATCTGAAGTCACTAGATGGGACAGAACCAGTCTATCTGAAGTCACTAGATGGGACAGAACCAGTCTATCTGAAGTCACTAGATGGAACAGAACCAGTCTATCTGAAGTCACTAGATGGGACAGAACCAGTCTATCTGAAGTCACTAGATGGGACAGAACCAGTCTATCTGAAGTCACTAGATGGAACAGAACCAGTCTATCTGAAGTCACTAGATGGGACAGAACCAGTCTATCTGAAGTCACTAGATGGGACAGAACCAGTCTATCTGAAGTCACTAGATGGAACAGAACCAGTCTATCTGAAGTCACTAGAACCAGTCTATCTGAAGTCACTAGATGGGACAGAACCAGTCTATCTGAAGTCACTAGATGGAATAGAACCAGTCTATCTGTAGTCACTAGATGGAACAGAACCGGTCTATCTGAAGTCACTAGAACCAGTCTATCTGAAGTCACTAGATGGAACAGAACCAGTCTATCTGAAGTCACTAGATGGGACAGAACCAGTCTATCTGAAGTCACTAGATGGGACAGAACCAGTATATCTAAAGTCACTAGAACCAGTCTCTCTGAAGTCACTAGAACCAGTCTATCTGAAGTCACTAGATGGAACAGAACCAGTATATCTGAAGTCACTAGATGGAACAGAAACAGTATATCTGAAGTCACTAGATGGAACAGAACCAGTCGATCTGAAGTCACTAGATGGAACAGAACCGGTCTATCTGGAGTCACTAGAACCAGTCTATCTGAAGTCACTAGATGGAACAGAACCGGTCTATCTGAAGTCACTAGAACCAGTCTATCTGAAGTCACTAGATGGAACAGAACCAGTCTATCTGGAGTCACTAGAACCAGTCTATCTGAAGTCACTAGATGGAACAGAACCAGTCTATCTGAAGTCACTAGATGGGACAGAACCAGTATATCTGAAGTCACTAGATGGGACAGAACCAGTATATCTGAAGTCACTAGATGGAACAGAACCAGTCTATCTGAAGTCACTAGATGGGACAGAACCAGTATATCTGAAGTCACTAGATGGAACAGAACCAGTCTATCTGAAGTCACTAGATGGGACAGAACCAGTCTATCTGAAGTCACTAGATGGAACAGAACCAGTCTATCTGGAGTCACTAGAACCAGTCTATCTGAAGTCACTAGATGGAACAGAACCAGTCTATCTGGAGTCACTAGAACCAGTCTATCTGAAGTCACTAGATGGGACAGAACCAGTCTATCTGAAGTCACTAGATGGGACAGAACCAGTCTATCTGAAGTCACTAGATGGGACAGAACCAGTCTATCTGAAGTCACTAGATGGGACAGAACCAGTCTATCTGAAGTCACTAGAACCAGTCTATCTGAAGTCACCAGAACCAGTCTATCTGAAGTCACTAGAACCAGTCTATCTGAAGTCACTAGATGGAACAGAACCAGTATATCTGAAGTCACTAGATGGAACAGAACCAGTCTATCTGAAGTCACTAGAACCAGTCTATCTGAAGTCACTAGATGGAACAGAACCAGTCTATCTGAAGTCACTAGAACCAGTCTATCTGAAGTCACTAGATGGAACAGAACCAGTCTATCTGAAGTCACTAGAACCAGTCTATCTGAAGTCACTAGATGGGACAGAACCAGTCTATCTGAAGTCACTAGATGGAATAGAACCAGTCTATCTGTAGTCACTAGATGGAACAGAACCGGTCTATCTGAAGTCACTAGAACCAGTCTATCTGAAGTCACTAGATGGAACAGAACCAGTCTATCTGAAGTCACTAGATGGGACAGAACCAGTCTATCTGAAGTCACTAGATGGGACAGAACCAGTATATCTAAAGTCACTAGAACCAGTCTCTCTGAAGTCACTAGAACCAGTCTATCTGAAGTCACTAGATGGAACAGAACCAGTATATCTGAAGTCACTAGATGGAACAGAAACAGTATATCTGAAGTCACTAGATGGAACAGAACCAGTCGATCTGAAGTCACTAGATGGAACAGAACCGGTCTATCTGGAGTCACTAGAACCAGTCTATCTGAAGTCACTAGATGGAACAGAACCGGTCTATCTGAAGTCACTAGAACCAGTCTATCTGAAGTCACTAGATGGAACAGAACCAGTCTATCTGGAGTCACTAGAACCAGTCTATCTGAAGTCACTAGATGGGACAGAACCAGTATATCTGAAGTCACTAGATGGGACAGAACCAGTATATCTGAAGTCACTAGATGGAACAGAACCAGTCTATCTGAAGTCACTAGATGGGACAGAACCAGTATATCTGAAGTCACTAGATGGAACAGAACCAGTCTATCTGAAGTCACTAGATGGGACAGAACCAGTCTATCTGAAGTCACTAGATGGAACAGAACCAGTCTATCTGGAGTCACTAGAACCAGTCTATCTGAAGTCACTAGATGGAACAGAACCAGTCTATCTGGAGTCACTAGAACCAGTCTATCTGAAGTCACTAGATGGGACAGAACCAGTCTATCTGAAGTCACTAGATGGGACAGAACCAGTCTATCTGAAGTCACTAGATGGGACAGAACCAGTCTATCTGAAGTCACTAGAACCAGTCTATCTGAAGTCACTAGATGGAACAGAACCAGTCTATCTGAAGTCACTAGATGGAACAGAACCAGTCTATCTGAAGTCACTAGAACCAGTCTATCTGAAGTCACTAGAACCAGTCTATCTGAAGTCACTAGATGGAACAGAACCAGTATATCTGAAGTCACTAGAACCAGTCTATCTGAAGTCACTAGATGGAACAGAACCAGTCTATCTGAAGTCACTAGATGGGACAGAACCAGTCTATCTGAAGTCACTAGATGGAACAGAACCAGTCTATCTGAAGTCACTAGATGGGACAGAACCAGTCTATCTGAAGTCACTAGATGGGACAGAACCAGTCTATCTGAAGTCACTAGAACCAGTCTATCTGAAGTCACTAGATGGAACAGAACCAGTCTATCTGAAGTCACTAGATGGAACAGAACCAGTCTATCTGAAGTCACTAGAACCAGTCTATCTGAAGTCACTAGATGGAACAGAACCAGTCTATCTGAAGTCACTAGATGGAACAGAACCAGTCTATCTGTAGTCACTAGATGGAACAGAACCAGTCTATCTGGAGTCACTAGAACCAGTCTATCTGAAGTCACTAGATGGAACAGAACCAGTCTATCTGAAGTCACTAGAACCAGTCTATCTGTAGTCACTAGATGGAACAGAACCAGTCTATCTGAAGTCACTAGATGGGACAGAACCAGTCTATCTGAAGTCACTAGATGGAACAGAACCAGTCTATCTGAAGTCACTAGATGGAACAGAACCAGTCTATCTGAAGTCACTAGATGGAACAGAACCAGTCTATCTGAAGTCACTAGATGGAACAGAACCAGTCTATCTGAAGTCACTAGATGGAACAGAACCAGTCTATCTGGAGTCACTAGATGGAACAGAACCAGTCTATCTGGAGTCACTAGAACCAGTCTATCTGAAGTCACTAGATGGAACAGAACCAGTCTATCTGAAGTCACTAGATGGAACAGAACCAGTATATCTGAAGTCACTAGATGGAACAGAACCAGTCTATCTGAAGTCACTAGAACCAGTCTATCTGAAGTCACTAGATGGGACAGAACCAGTCTATCTGAAGTCACTAGATGGGACAGAACCGGTCTATCTGGAGTCACTAGAACTAGTCTATCTGAAGTCACTAGATGGAACAGAACCAGTCTATCTGAAGTCACTAGATGGAACAGAACCAGTCTATCTGAAGTCACTAGATGGAACAGAACCAGTCTATCTGAAGTCACTAGATGGAACAGAACCAGTCTATCTGAAGTCACTAGAACCAGTCTATCTGAAGTCACTAGATGGAACAGAACCAGTCTATCTGTAGTCACTAGATGGAACAGAACCGGTCTATCTGAAGTCACTAGAACCAGTCTATCTGAAGTCACTAGATGGAACAGAACCAGTATATCTGAAGTCACTAGATGGAACAGAACCAGTCTATCTGAAGTCACTAGATGGAACAGAACCAGTCTATCTGAAGTCACTAGATGGAACAGAACCAGTCTATCTGAAGTCACTAGATGGAACAGAACCAGTCTATCTGGAGTCACTAGATGGAACAGAACCAGTCTATCTAGAGTCACTAGAACCAGTCTATCTGAAGTCACTAGATGGGACAGAACCAGTCTATCTGAAGTCACTAGATGGGACAGAACCAGTCTATCTGAAGTCACTAGAACCAGTCTATCTGAAGTCACTAGATGGAACAGAACCAGTCTATCTGAAGTCACTAGATGGAACAGAACCAGTCTTTCTGAAGTCACTAGAACCAGTCTATCTGAAGTCACTAGAACCAGTCTATCTGAAGTCACTAGATGGAACAGAACCAGTATATCTGAAGTCACTAGAACCAGTCTATCTGAAGTCACTAGATGGAACAGAACCAGTCTATCTGAAGTCACTAGATGGGACAGAACCAGTCTATCTGAAGTCACTAGATGGGACAGAACCAGTCTATCTGAAGTCACTAGATGGGACAGAACCAGTCTATCTGAAGTCACTAGAACCAGTCTATCTGAAGTCACTAGAACCAGTCTATCTGAAGTCACTAGATGGAACAGAACCAGTATATCTGAAGTCACTAGATGGAACAGAACCAGTCTATCTGAAGTCACTAGAACCAGTCTATCTGAAGTCACTAGATGGAACAGAACCAGTCTATCTGAAGTCACTAGATGGGACAGAACCATTCTATCTGAAGTCACTAGATGGGACAGAACCAGTCTATCTGAAGTCACTAGATGGAACAGAACCAGTCTATCTGAAGTCACTAGATGGGACAGAACCAGTCTATCTGAAGTCACTAGATGGGACAGAACCAGTCTATCTGAAGTCACTAGATGGGACAGAACCAGTCTATCTGAAGTCACTAGATGGGACAGAACCAGTCTATCTGAAGTCACTAGAACCAGTCTATCTGAAGTCACCAGAACCAGTCTATCTGAAGTCACTAGAACCAGTCTATCTGAAGTCACTAGATGGAACAGAACCAGTATATCTGAAGTCACTAGATGGAACAGAACCAGTCTATCTGAAGTCACTAGAACCAGTCTATCTGAAGTCACTAGATGGAACAGAACCAGTCTATCTGAAGTCACTAGATGGGACAGAACCAGTCTATCTGAAGTCACTAGATGGGACAGAACCAGTCTATCTGAAGTCACTAGATGGAACAGAACCAGTCTATCTGAAGTCACTAGATGGGACAGAACCAGTCTATCTGAAGTCACTAGATGGGACAGAACCAGTCTATCTGAAGTCACTAGATGGAACAGAACCAGTCTATCTGAAGTCACTAGAACCAGTCTATCTGAAGTCACTAGATGGAACAGAACCAGTCTATCTGAAGTCACTAGATGGGACAGAACCAGTCTATCTGAAGTCACTAGATGGGACAGAACCAGTCTATCTGAAGTCACTAGATGGAACAGAACCAGTCTATCTGAAGTCACTAGATGGGACAGAACCAGTCTATCTGAAGTCACTAGATGGGACAGAACCAGTCTATCTGAAGTCACTAGATGGAACAGAACCAGTCTATCTGAAGTCACTAGATGGGACAGAACCAGTCTATCTGAAGTCACTAGATGGGACAGAACCAGTCTATCTGAAGTCACTAGATGGAACAGAACCAGTCTATCTGAAGTCACTAGAACCAGTCTATCTGAAGTCACTAGATGGGACAGAACCAGTCTATCTGAAGTCACTAGATGGAATAGAACCAGTCTATCTGTAGTCACTAGATGGAACAGAACCGGTCTATCTGAAGTCACTAGAACCAGTCTATCTGAAGTCACTAGATGGAACAGAACCAGTCTATCTGAAGTCACTAGATGGGACAGAACCAGTCTATCTGAAGTCACTAGATGGGACAGAACCAGTATATCTAAAGTCACTAGAACCAGTCTCTCTGAAGTCACTAGAACCAGTCTATCTGAAGTCACTAGATGGAACAGAACCAGTATATCTGAAGTCACTAGATGGAACAGAAACAGTATATCTGAAGTCACTAGATGGAACAGAACCAGTCGATCTGAAGTCACTAGATGGAACAGAACCGGTCTATCTGGAGTCACTAGAACCAGTCTATCTGAAGTCACTAGATGGAACAGAACCGGTCTATCTGAAGTCACTAGAACCAGTCTATCTGAAGTCACTAGATGGAACAGAACCAGTCTATCTGGAGTCACTAGAACCAGTCTATCTGAAGTCACTAGATGGAACAGAACCAGTCTATCTGAAGTCACTAGATGGGACAGAACCAGTATATCTGAAGTCACTAGATGGGACAGAACCAGTATATCTGAAGTCACTAGATGGAACAGAACCAGTCTATCTGAAGTCACTAGATGGGACAGAACCAGTATATCTGAAGTCACTAGATGGAACAGAACCAGTCTATCTGAAGTCACTAGATGGGACAGAACCAGTCTATCTGAAGTCACTAGATGGAACAGAACCAGTCTATCTGGAGTCACTAGAACCAGTCTATCTGAAGTCACTAGATGGAACAGAACCAGTCTATCTGGAGTCACTAGAACCAGTCTATCTGAAGTCACTAGATGGGACAGAACCAGTCTATCTGAAGTCACTAGATGGGACAGAACCAGTCTATCTGAAGTCACTAGATGGGACAGAACCAGTCTATCTGAAGTCACTAGATGGGACAGAACCAGTCTATCTGAAGTCACTAGAACCAGTCTATCTGAAGTCACCAGAACCAGTCTATCTGAAGTCACTAGAACCAGTCTATCTGAAGTCACTAGATGGAACAGAACCAGTATATCTGAAGTCACTAGATGGAACAGAACCAGTCTATCTGAAGTCACTAGAACCAGTCTATCTGAAGTCACTAGATGGAACAGAACCAGTCTATCTGAAGTCACTAGATGGGACAGAACCAGTCTATCTGAAGTCACTAGATGGGACAGAACCAGTCTATCTGAAGTCACTAGATGGAACAGAACCAGTCTATCTGAAGTCACTAGATGGGACAGAACCAGTCTATCTGAAGTCACTAGATGGGACAGAACCAGTCTATCTGAAGTCACTAGATGGGACAGAACCAGTCTATCTGAAGTCACTAGAACCAGTCTATCTGAAGTCACTAGATGGAACAGAACCAGTCTATCTGAAGTCACTAGAACCAGTCTATCTGAAGTCACTAGATGGGACAGAACCAGTCTATCTGAAGTCACTAGATGGAATAGAACCAGTCTATCTGTAGTCACTAGATGGAACAGAACCGGTCTATCTGAAGTCACTAGAACCAGTCTATCTGAAGTCACTAGATGGAACAGAACCAGTCTATCTGAAGTCACTAGATGGGACAGAACCAGTCTATCTGAAGTCACTAGATGGGACAGAACCAGTATATCTAAAGTCACTAGAACCAGTCTCTCTGAAGTCACTAGAACCAGTCTATCTGAAGTCACTAGATGGAACAGAACCAGTATATCTGAAGTCACTAGATGGAACAGAAACAGTATATCTGAAGTCACTAGATGGAACAGAACCAGTCGATCTGAAGTCACTAGATGGAACAGAACCGGTCTATCTGGAGTCACTAGAACCAGTCTATCTGAAGTCACTAGAACCAGTCTATCTGAAGTCACTAGATGGAACAGAACCAGTATATCTGAAGTCACTAGATGGAACAGAACCAGTCTATCTGAAGTCACTAGAACCAGTCTATCTGAAGTCACTAGATGGAACAGAACCAGTCTATCTGAAGTCACTAGATGGGACAGAACCAGTCTATCTGAAGTCACTAGATGGGACAGAACCAGTCTATCTGAAGTCACTAGAACCAGTCTATCTGAAGTCACTAGATGGAACAGAACCAGTCTATCTGAAGTCACTAGATGGAACAGAACCAGTCTATCTGAAGTCACTAGAACCAGTCTATCTGAAGTCACTAGATGGAACAGAACCAGTCTATCTGAAGTCACTAGATGGAACAGAACCAGTCTATCTGTAGTCACTAGATGGAACAGAACCAGTCTATCTGGAGTCACTAGAACCAGTCTATCTGAAGTCACTAGATGGAACAGAACCAGTCTATCTGAAGTCACTAGAACCAGTCTATCTGTAGTCACTAGATGGAACAGAACCAGTCTATCTGAAGTCACTAGATGGGACAGAACCAGTCTATCTGAAGTCACTAGATGGAACAGAACCAGTCTATCTGAAGTCACTAGATGGAACAGAACCAGTCTATCTGAAGTCACTAGATGGAACAGAACCAGTCTATCTGAAGTCACTAGATGGAACAGAACCAGTCTATCTGAAGTCACTAGATGGAACAGAACCAGTCTATCTGGAGTCACTAGATGGAACAGAACCAGTCTATCTGGAGTCACTAGAACCAGTCTATCTGAAGTCACTAGATGGAACAGAACCAGTCTATCTGAAGTCACTAGATGGAACAGAACCAGTATATCTGAAGTCACTAGATGGAACAGAACCAGTCTATCTGAAGTCACTAGAACCAGTCTATCTGAAGTCACTAGATGGGACAGAACCAGTCTATCTGAAGTCACTAGATGGGACAGAACCGGTCTATCTGGAGTCACTAGAACTAGTCTATCTGAAGTCACTAGATGGAACAGAACCAGTCTATCTGAAGTCACTAGATGGAACAGAACCAGTCTATCTGAAGTCACTAGATGGAACAGAACCAGTCTATCTGAAGTCACTAGATGGAACAGAACCAGTCTATCTGAAGTCACTAGAACCAGTCTATCTGAAGTCACTAGATGGAACAGAACCAGTCTATCTGTAGTCACTAGATGGAACAGAACCGGTCTATCTGAAGTCACTAGAACCAGTCTATCTGAAGTCACTAGATGGAACAGAACCAGTATATCTGAAGTCACTAGATGGAACAGAACCAGTCTATCTGAAGTCACTAGATGGAACAGAACCAGTCTATCTGAAGTCACTAGATGGAACAGAACCAGTCTATCTGAAGTCACTAGATGGAACAGAACCAGTCTATCTGGAGTCACTAGATGGAACAGAACCAGTCTATCTAGAGTCACTAGAACCAGTCTATCTGAAGTCACTAGATGGGACAGAACCAGTCTATCTGAAGTCACTAGATGGGACAGAACCAGTCTATCTGAAGTCACTAGAACCAGTCTATCTGAAGTCACTAGATGGAACAGAACCAGTCTATCTGAAGTCACTAGATGGAACAGAACCAGTCTTTCTGAAGTCACTAGAACCAGTCTATCTGAAGTCACTAGAACCAGTCTATCTGAAGTCACTAGATGGAACAGAACCAGTATATCTGAAGTCACTAGAACCAGTCTATCTGAAGTCACTAGATGGAACAGAACCAGTCTATCTGAAGTCACTAGATGGGACAGAACCAGTCTATCTGAAGTCACTAGATGGGACAGAACCAGTCTATCTGAAGTCACTAGATGGGACAGAACCAGTCTATCTGAAGTCACTAGAACCAGTCTATCTGAAGTCACTAGAACCAGTCTATCTGAAGTCACTAGATGGAACAGAACCAGTATATCTGAAGTCACTAGATGGAACAGAACCAGTCTATCTGAAGTCACTAGAACCAGTCTATCTGAAGTCACTAGATGGAACAGAACCAGTCTATCTGAAGTCACTAGATGGGACAGAACCATTCTATCTGAAGTCACTAGATGGGACAGAACCAGTCTATCTGAAGTCACTAGATGGAACAGAACCAGTCTATCTGAAGTCACTAGATGGGACAGAACCAGTCTATCTGAAGTCACTAGATGGGACAGAACCAGTCTATCTGAAGTCACTAGATGGGACAGAACCAGTCTATCTGAAGTCACTAGATGGGACAGAACCAGTCTATCTGAAGTCACTAGAACCAGTCTATCTGAAGTCACCAGAACCAGTCTATCTGAAGTCACTAGAACCAGTCTATCTGAAGTCACTAGATGGAACAGAACCAGTATATCTGAAGTCACTAGATGGAACAGAACCAGTCTATCTGAAGTCACTAGAACCAGTCTATCTGAAGTCACTAGATGGAACAGAACCAGTCTATCTGAAGTCACTAGATGGGACAGAACCAGTCTATCTGAAGTCACTAGATGGGACAGAACCAGTCTATCTGAAGTCACTAGATGGAACAGAACCAGTCTATCTGAAGTCACTAGATGGGACAGAACCAGTCTATCTGAAGTCACTAGATGGGACAGAACCAGTCTATCTGAAGTCACTAGATGGAACAGAACCAGTCTATCTGAAGTCACTAGAACCAGTCTATCTGAAGTCACTAGATGGAACAGAACCAGTCTATCTGAAGTCACTAGATGGGACAGAACCAGTCTATCTGAAGTCACTAGATGGGACAGAACCAGTCTATCTGAAGTCACTAGATGGAACAGAACCAGTCTATCTGAAGTCACTAGATGGGACAGAACCAGTCTATCTGAAGTCACTAGATGGGACAGAACCAGTCTATCTGAAGTCACTAGATGGAACAGAACCAGTCTATCTGAAGTCACTAGATGGGACAGAACCAGTCTATCTGAAGTCACTAGATGGGACAGAACCAGTCTATCTGAAGTCACTAGATGGAACAGAACCAGTCTATCTGAAGTCACTAGAACCAGTCTATCTGAAGTCACTAGATGGGACAGAACCAGTCTATCTGAAGTCACTAGATGGAATAGAACCAGTCTATCTGTAGTCACTAGATGGAACAGAACCGGTCTATCTGAAGTCACTAGAACCAGTCTATCTGAAGTCACTAGATGGAACAGAACCAGTCTATCTGAAGTCACTAGATGGGACAGAACCAGTCTATCTGAAGTCACTAGATGGGACAGAACCAGTATATCTAAAGTCACTAGAACCAGTCTCTCTGAAGTCACTAGAACCAGTCTATCTGAAGTCACTAGATGGAACAGAACCAGTATATCTGAAGTCACTAGATGGAACAGAAACAGTATATCTGAAGTCACTAGATGGAACAGAACCAGTCGATCTGAAGTCACTAGATGGAACAGAACCGGTCTATCTGGAGTCACTAGAACCAGTCTATCTGAAGTCACTAGATGGAACAGAACCGGTCTATCTGAAGTCACTAGAACCAGTCTATCTGAAGTCACTAGATGGAACAGAACCAGTCTATCTGGAGTCACTAGAACCAGTCTATCTGAAGTCACTAGATGGAACAGAACCAGTCTATCTGAAGTCACTAGATGGGACAGAACCAGTATATCTGAAGTCACTAGATGGGACAGAACCAGTATATCTGAAGTCACTAGATGGAACAGAACCAGTCTATCTGAAGTCACTAGATGGGACAGAACCAGTATATCTGAAGTCACTAGATGGAACAGAACCAGTCTATCTGAAGTCACTAGATGGGACAGAACCAGTCTATCTGAAGTCACTAGATGGAACAGAACCAGTCTATCTGGAGTCACTAGAACCAGTCTATCTGAAGTCACTAGATGGAACAGAACCAGTCTATCTGGAGTCACTAGAACCAGTCTATCTGAAGTCACTAGATGGGACAGAACCAGTCTATCTGAAGTCACTAGATGGGACAGAACCAGTCTATCTGAAGTCACTAGATGGGACAGAACCAGTCTATCTGAAGTCACTAGATGGGACAGAACCAGTCTATCTGAAGTCACTAGAACCAGTCTATCTGAAGTCACCAGAACCAGTCTATCTGAAGTCACTAGAACCAGTCTATCTGAAGTCACTAGATGGAACAGAACCAGTATATCTGAAGTCACTAGATGGAACAGAACCAGTCTATCTGAAGTCACTAGAACCAGTCTATCTGAAGTCACTAGATGGAACAGAACCAGTCTATCTGAAGTCACTAGATGGGACAGAACCAGTCTATCTGAAGTCACTAGATGGGACAGAACCAGTCTATCTGAAGTCACTAGATGGAACAGAACCAGTCTATCTGAAGTCACTAGATGGGACAGAACCAGTCTATCTGAAGTCACTAGATGGGACAGAACCAGTCTATCTGAAGTCACTAGATGGGACAGAACCAGTCTATCTGAAGTCACTAGAACCAGTCTATCTGAAGTCACTAGATGGAACAGAACCAGTCTATCTGAAGTCACTAGAACCAGTCTATCTGAAGTCACTAGATGGGACAGAACCAGTCTATCTGAAGTCACTAGATGGAATAGAACCAGTCTATCTGTAGTCACTAGATGGAACAGAACCGGTCTATCTGAAGTCACTAGAACCAGTCTATCTGAAGTCACTAGATGGAACAGAACCAGTCTATCTGAAGTCACTAGATGGGACAGAACCAGTCTATCTGAAGTCACTAGATGGGACAGAACCAGTATATCTAAAGTCACTAGAACCAGTCTCTCTGAAGTCACTAGAACCAGTCTATCTGAAGTCACTAGATGGAACAGAACCAGTATATCTGAAGTCACTAGATGGAACAGAAACAGTATATCTGAAGTCACTAGATGGAACAGAACCAGTCGATCTGAAGTCACTAGATGGAACAGAACCGGTCTATCTGGAGTCACTAGAACCAGTCTATCTGAAGTCACTAGATGGAACAGAACCGGTCTATCTGAAGTCACTAGAACCAGTCTATCTGAAGTCACTAGATGGAACAGAACCAGTCTATCTGGAGTCACTAGAACCAGTCTATCTGAAGTCACTAGATGGGACAGAACCAGTATATCTGAAGTCACTAGATGGGACAGAACCAGTATATCTGAAGTCACTAGATGGAACAGAACCAGTCTATCTGAAGTCACTAGATGGGACAGAACCAGTATATCTGAAGTCACTAGATGGAACAGAACCAGTCTATCTGAAGTCACTAGATGGGACAGAACCAGTCTATCTGAAGTCACTAGATGGAACAGAACCAGTCTATCTGGAGTCACTAGAACCAGTCTATCTGAAGTCACTAGATGGAACAGAACCAGTCTATCTGGAGTCACTAGAACCAGTCTATCTGAAGTCACTAGATGGGACAGAACCAGTCTATCTGAAGTCACTAGATGGGACAGAACCAGTCTATCTGAAGTCACTAGATGGGACAGAACCAGTCTATCTGAAGTCACTAGAACCAGTCTATCTGAAGTCACTAGATGGAACAGAACCAGTCTATCTGAAGTCACTAGATGGAACAGAACCAGTCTATCTGAAGTCACTAGAACCAGTCTATCTGAAGTCACTAGAACCAGTCTATCTGAAGTCACTAGATGGAACAGAACCAGTATATCTGAAGTCACTAGAACCAGTCTATCTGAAGTCACTAGATGGAACAGAACCAGTCTATCTGAAGTCACTAGATGGGACAGAACCAGTCTATCTGAAGTCACTAGATGGAACAGAACCAGTCTATCTGAAGTCACTAGATGGGACAGAACCAGTCTATCTGAAGTCACTAGATGGGACAGAACCAGTCTATCTGAAGTCACTAGATGGAACAGAACCAGTCTATCTGAAGTCACTAGAACCAGTCTATCTGAAGTCACTAGATGGGACAGAACCAGTCTATCTGAAGTCACTAGATGGAATAGAACCAGTCTATCTGTAGTCACTAGATGGGACAGAACCAGTATATCTGAAGTCACTAGATGGAACAGAACCAGTCTATCTGAAGTCACTAGATGGGACAGAACCAGTCTATCTGAAGTCACTAGATGGAACAGAACCAGTCTATCTGGAGTCACTAGAACCAGTCTATCTGAAGTCACTAGATGGAACAGAACCAGTCTATCTGGAGTCACTAGAACCAGTCTATCTGAAGTCACTAGATGGGACAGAACCAGTCTATCTGAAGTCACTAGATGGGACAGAACCAGTCTATCTGAAGTCACTAGATGGGACAGAACCAGTCTATCTGAAGTCACTAGATGGGACAGAACCAGTCTATCTGAAGTCACTAGAACCAGTCTATCTGAAGTCACCAGAACCAGTCTATCTGAAGTCACTAGAACCAGTCTATCTGAAGTCACTAGATGGAACAGAACCAGTATATCTGAAGTCACTAGATGGAACAGAACCAGTCTATCTGAAGTCACTAGATGGGACAGAACCAGTCTATCTGAAGTCACTAGATGGGACAGAACCAGTCTATCTGAAGTCACTAGAACCAGTCTATCTGAAGTCACCAGAACCAGTCTATCTGAAGTCACTAGAACCAGTCTATCTGAAGTCACTAGATGGAACAGAACCAGTATATCTGAAGTCACTAGATGGAACAGAACCAGTCTATCTGAAGTCACTAGAACCAGTCTATCTGAAGTCACTAGATGGAACAGAACCAGTCTATCTGAAGTCACTAGATGGGACAGAACCAGTCTATCTGAAGTCACTAGATGGGACAGAACCAGTCTATCTGAAGTCACTAGATGGAACAGAACCAGTCTATCTGAAGTCACTAGATGGGACAGAACCAGTCTATCTGAAGTCACTAGATGGGACAGAACCAGTCTATCTGAAGTCACTAGATGGGACAGAACCAGTCTATCTGAAGTCACTAGAACCAGTCTATCTGAAGTCACTAGATGGAACAGAACCAGTCTATCTGAAGTCACTAGAACCAGTCTATCTGAAGTCACTAGATGGGACAGAACCAGTCTATCTGAAGTCACTAGATGGAATAGAACCAGTCTATCTGTAGTCACTAGATGGAACAGAACCGGTCTATCTGAAGTCACTAGAACCAGTCTATCTGAAGTCACTAGATGGAACAGAACCAGTCTATCTGAAGTCACTAGATGGGACAGAACCAGTCTATCTGAAGTCACTAGATGGGACAGAACCAGTATATCTAAAGTCACTAGAACCAGTCTCTCTGAAGTCACTAGAACCAGTCTATCTGAAGTCACTAGATGGAACAGAACCAGTATATCTGAAGTCACTAGATGGAACAGAAACAGTATATCTGAAGTCACTAGATGGAACAGAACCAGTCGATCTGAAGTCACTAGATGGAACAGAACCGGTCTATCTGGAGTCACTAGAACCAGTCTATCTGAAGTCACTAGATGGAACAGAACCGGTCTATCTGAAGTCACTAGAACCAGTCTATCTGAAGTCACTAGATGGAACAGAACCAGTCTATCTGGAGTCACTAGAACCAGTCTATCTGAAGTCACTAGATGGGACAGAACCAGTATATCTGAAGTCACTAGATGGGACAGAACCAGTATATCTGAAGTCACTAGATGGAACAGAACCAGTCTATCTGAAGTCACTAGATGGGACAGAACCAGTATATCTGAAGTCACTAGATGGAACAGAACCAGTCTATCTGAAGTCACTAGATGGGACAGAACCAGTCTATCTGAAGTCACTAGATGGAACAGAACCAGTCTATCTGGAGTCACTAGAACCAGTCTATCTGAAGTCACTAGATGGAACAGAACCAGTCTATCTGGAGTCACTAGAACCAGTCTATCTGAAGTCACTAGATGGGACAGAACCAGTCTATCTGAAGTCACTAGATGGGACAGAACCAGTCTATCTGAAGTCACTAGATGGGACAGAACCAGTCTATCTGAAGTCACTAGAACCAGTCTATCTGAAGTCACTAGATGGAACAGAACCAGTCTATCTGAAGTCACTAGATGGAACAGAACCAGTCTATCTGAAGTCACTAGAACCAGTCTATCTGAAGTCACTAGAACCAGTCTATCTGAAGTCACTAGATGGAACAGAACCAGTATATCTGAAGTCACTAGAACCAGTCTATCTGAAGTCACTAGATGGAACAGAACCAGTCTATCTGAAGTCACTAGATGGGACAGAACCAGTCTATCTGAAGTCACTAGATGGAACAGAACCAGTCTATCTGAAGTCACTAGATGGGACAGAACCAGTCTATCTGAAGTCACTAGATGGGACAGAACCAGTCTATCTGAAGTCACTAGAACCAGTCTATCTGAAGTCACTAGATGGAACAGAACCAGTCTATCTGAAGTCACTAGATGGAACAGAACCAGTCTATCTGAAGTCACTAGAACCAGTCTATCTGAAGTCACTAGATGGAACAGAACCAGTCTATCTGAAGTCACTAGATGGAACAGAACCAGTCTATCTGTAGTCACTAGATGGAACAGAACCAGTCTATCTGGAGTCACTAGAACCAGTCTATCTGAAGTCACTAGATGGAACAGAACCAGTCTATCTGAAGTCACTAGAACCAGTCTATCTGTAGTCACTAGATGGAACAGAACCAGTCTATCTGAAGTCACTAGATGGGACAGAACCAGTCTATCTGAAGTCACTAGATGGAACAGAACCAGTCTATCTGAAGTCACTAGATGGAACAGAACCAGTCTATCTGAAGTCACTAGATGGAACAGAACCAGTCTATCTGAAGTCACTAGATGGAACAGAACCAGTCTATCTGAAGTCACTAGATGGAACAGAACCAGTCTATCTGGAGTCACTAGATGGAACAGAACCAGTCTATCTGGAGTCACTAGAACCAGTCTATCTGAAGTCACTAGATGGAACAGAACCAGTCTATCTGAAGTCACTAGATGGAACAGAACCAGTATATCTGAAGTCACTAGATGGAACAGAACCAGTCTATCTGAAGTCACTAGAACCAGTCTATCTGAAGTCACTAGATGGGACAGAACCAGTCTATCTGAAGTCACTAGATGGAACAGAACCAGTCTATCTGTAGTCACTAGATGGAACAGAACCGGTCTATCTGAAGTCACTAGAACCAGTCTATCTGAAGTCACTAGATGGAACAGAACCAGTCTATCTGAAGTCACTAGATGGGACAGAACCAGTCTATCTGAAGTCACTAGATGGGACAGAACCAGTATATCTAAAGTCACTAGAACCAGTCTCTCTGAAGTCACTAGAACCAGTCTATCTGAAGTCACTAGATGGAACAGAACCAGTATATCTGAAGTCACTAGATGGAACAGAAACAGTATATCTGAAGTCACTAGATGGAACAGAACCAGTCGATCTGAAGTCACTAGATGGAACAGAACCGGTCTATCTGGAGTCACTAGAACCAGTCTATCTGAAGTCACTAGATGGAACAGAACCGGTCTATCTGAAGTCACTAGAACCAGTCTATCTGAAGTCACTAGATGGAACAGAACCAATCTATCTGAAGTCACTAGATGGGACAGAACCAGTATATCTGAAGTCACTAGATGGGACAGAACCAGTATATCTGAAGTCACTAGAACCAGTCTATCTGAAGTCACTAGAGGGAACAGAACCAGTCTATCTGAAGTCACTAGATGGAACAGAACCAGTATATCTGAAGTCACTAGATGGAACAGAAACAGTATATCTGAAGTCACTAGATGGAACAGAACCAGTCGATCTGAAGTCACTAGATGGAACAGAACCGGTCTATCTGGAGTCACTAGAACCAGTCTATCTGAAGTCACTAGATGGAACAGAACCGGTCTATCTGAAGTCACTAGAACCAGTCTATCTGAAGTCACTAGATGGAACAGAACCAATCTATCTGAAGTCACTAGATGGGACAGAACCAGTATATCTGAAGTCACTAGATGGGACAGAACCAGTATATCTGAAGTCACTAGAACCAGTCTATCTGAAGTCACTAGATGGAACAGAACCAGTCTATCTGAAGTCACTAGATGGGACAGAACCAGTATATCTGAAGTCACTAGATGGAACAGAACCAGTCTATCTGAAGTCACTAGATGGGACAGAACCAGTCTATCTGAAGTCACTAGATGGAACAGAACCAGTCTATCTGGAGTCACTAGAACCAGTCTATCTGAAGTCACTAGATGGAACAGAACCAGTCTATCTGGAGTCACTAGAACCAGTCTATCTGAAGTCACTAGATGGAACAGAACCAGTCTATCTGAAGTCACTAGATGGAACAGAACCAGTCTATCTGTAGTCACTAGATGGAACAGAACCAGTCTATCTGGAGTCACTAGAACCAGTCTATCTGAAGTCACTAGATGGAACAGAACCAGTCTATCTGAAGTCACTAGAACCAGTCTATCTGTAGTCACTAGATGGAACAGAACCAGTCTATCTGAAGTCACTAGATGGGACAGAACCAGTCTATCTGAAGTCACTAGATGGAACAGAACCAGTCTATCTGAAGTCACTAGATGGAACAGAACCAGTCTATCTGAAGTCACTAGATGGAACAGAACCAGTCTATCTGAAGTCACTAGATGGAACAGAACCAGTCTATCTGAAGTCACTAGATGGAACAGAACCAGTCTATCTGGAGTCACTAGATGGAACAGAACCAGTCTATCTGGAGTCACTAGAACCAGTCTATCTGAAGTCACTAGATGGAACAGAACCAGTCTATCTGAAGTCACTAGATGGAACAGAACCAGTATATCTGAAGTCACTAGATGGAACAGAACCAGTCTATCTGAAGTCACTAGAACCAGTCTATCTGAAGTCACTAGATGGGACAGAACCAGTCTATCTGAAGTCACTAGATGGGACAGAACCAGTATATCTAAAGTCACTAGAACCAGTCTCTCTGAAGTCACTAGAACCAGTCTATCTGAAGTCACTAGATGGAACAGAACCAGTATATCTGAAGTCACTAGATGGAACAGAAACAGTATATCTGAAGTCACTAGATGGAACAGAACCAGTCGATCTGAAGTCACTAGATGGAACAGAACCGGTCTATCTGGAGTCACTAGAACCAGTCTATCTGAAGTCACTAGATGGAACAGAACCGGTCTATCTGAAGTCACTAGAACCAGTCTATCTGAAGTCACTAGATGGAACAGAACCAATCTATCTGAAGTCACTAGATGGGACAGAACCAGTATATCTGAAGTCACTAGATGGGACAGAACCAGTATATCTGAAGTCACTAGAACCAGTCTATCTGAAGTCACTAGATGGAACAGAACCAGTCTATCTGAAGTCACTAGATGGAACAGAACCAGTATATCTGAAGTCACTAGATGGAACAGAAACAGTATATCTGAAGTCACTAGATGGAACAGAACCAGTCGATCTGAAGTCACTAGATGGAACAGAACCGGTCTATCTGGAGTCACTAGAACCAGTCTATCTGAAGTCACTAGATGGAACAGAACCGGTCTATCTGAAGTCACTAGAACCAGTCTATCTGAAGTCACTAGATGGAACAGAACCAATCTATCTGAAGTCACTAGATGGGACAGAACCAGTATATCTGAAGTCACTAGATGGGACAGAACCAGTATATCTGAAGTCACTAGAACCAGTCTATCTGAAGTCACTAGATGGAACAGAACCAGTCTATCTGAAGTCACTAGATGGGACAGAACCAGTATATCTGAAGTCACTAGATGGAACAGAACCAGTCTATCTGAAGTCACTAGATGGGACAGAACCAGTCTATCTGAAGTCACTAGATGGAACAGAACCAGTCTATCTGGAGTCACTAGAACCAGTCTATCTGAAGTCACTAGATGGAACAGAACCAGTCTATCTGGAGTCACTAGAACCAGTCTATCTGAAGTCACTAGATGGAACAGAACCAGTCTATCTGAAGTCACTAGATGGAACAGAACCAGTCTATCTGTAGTCACTAGATGGAACAGAACCAGTCTATCTGGAGTCACTAGAACCAGTCTATCTGAAGTCACTAGATGGAACAGAACCAGTCTATCTGAAGTCACTAGAACCAGTCTATCTGTAGTCACTAGATGGAACAGAACCAGTCTATCTGAAGTCACTAGATGGGACAGAACCAGTCTATCTGAAGTCACTAGATGGAACAGAACCAGTCTATCTGAAGTCACTAGATGGAACAGAACCAGTCTATCTGAAGTCACTAGATGGAACAGAACCAGTCTATCTGAAGTCACTAGATGGAACAGAACCAGTCTATCTGAAGTCACTAGATGGAACAGAACCAGTCTATCTGGAGTCACTAGATGGAACAGAACCAGTCTATCTGGAGTCACTAGAACCAGTCTATCTGAAGTCACTAGATGGAACAGAACCAGTCTATCTGAAGTCACTAGATGGAACAGAACCAGTATATCTGAAGTCACTAGATGGAACAGAACCAGTCTATCTGAAGTCACTAGAACCAGTCTATCTGAAGTCACTAGATGGGACAGAACCAGTCTATCTGAAGTCACTAGATGGAACAGAACCAGTCTATCTGTAGTCACTAGATGGAACAGAACCGGTCTATCTGAAGTCACTAGAACCAGTCTATCTGAAGTCACTAGATGGAACAGAACCAGTCTATCTGAAGTCACTAGATGGGACAGAACCAGTCTATCTGAAGTCACTAGATGGGACAGAACCAGTATATCTAAAGTCACTAGAACCAGTCTCTCTGAAGTCACTAGAACCAGTCTATCTGAAGTCACTAGATGGAACAGAACCAGTATATCTGAAGTCACTAGATGGAACAGAAACAGTATATCTGAAGTCACTAGATGGAACAGAACCAGTCGATCTGAAGTCACTAGATGGAACAGAACCGGTCTATCTGGAGTCACTAGAACCAGTCTATCTGAAGTCACTAGATGGAACAGAACCGGTCTATCTGAAGTCACTAGAACCAGTCTATCTGAAGTCACTAGATGGAACAGAACCAATCTATCTGAAGTCACTAGATGGGACAGAACCAGTATATCTGAAGTCACTAGATGGGACAGAACCAGTATATCTGAAGTCACTAGAACCAGTCTATCTGAAGTCACTAGATGGAACAGAACCAGTCTATCTGAAGTCACTAGATGGGACAGAACCAGTCTATCTGAAGTCACTAGATGGAACAGAACCAGTCTATCTGGAGTCACTAGAACCAGTCTATCTGAAGTCACTAGATGGAACAGAACCAGTCTATCTGGAGTCACTAGAACCAGTCTATCTGAAGTCACTAGATGGGACAGAACCAGTCTATCTGAAGTCACTAGATGGGACAGAACCAGTCTATCTGAAGTCACTAGATGGGACAGAACCAGTCTATCTGAAGTCACTAGAACCAGTCTATCTGAAGTCACTAGATGGAACAGAACCAGTCTATCTGAAGTCACTAGATGGAACAGAACCAGTCTATCTGAAGTCACTAGAACCAGTCTATCTGAAGTCACTAGAACCAGTCTATCTGAAGTCACTAGATGGAACAGAACCAGTATATCTGAAGTCACTAGAACCAGTCTATCTGAAGTCACTAGATGGAACAGAACCAGTCTATCTGAAGTCACTAGATGGAACAGAACCAGTCTATCTGAAGTCACTAGATGGGACAGAACCAGTCTATCTGAAGTCACTAGATGGGACAGAACCAGTCTATCTGAAGTCACTAGATGGGACAGAACCAGTCTATCTGAAGTCACTAGAACCAGTCTATCTGAAGTCACTAGATGGAACAGAACCAGTCTATCTGAAGTCACTAGATGGAACAGAACCAGTCTATCTGAAGTCACTAGAACCAGTCTATCTGAAGTCACTAGATGGAACAGAACCAGTCTATCTGAAGTCACTAGATGGAACAGAACCAGTCTATCTGAAGTCACTAGATGGAACAGAACCAGTCTATCTGTAGTCACTAGATGGAACAGAACCAGTATATCTGGAGTCACTAGAACCAGTCTATCTGAAGTCACTAGATGGAACAGAACCAGTATATCTGAAGTCACTAGAACCAGTCTATCTGAAGTCACCAGAACCAGTCTATCTGAAGTCACTAGAACCAGTCTATCTGAAGTCACTAGATGGAACAGAACCAGTATATCTGAAGTCACTAGATGGAACAGAACCAGTCTATCTGAAGTCACTAGAACCAGTCTATCTGAAGTCACTAGATGGAACAGAACCAGTCTATCTGAAGTCACTAGAACCAGTCTATCTGAAGTCACTAGATGGGACAGAACCAGTCTATCTGAAGTCACTAGATGGGACAGAACCAGTCTATCTGAAGTCACTAGATGGGACAGAACCAGTCTATCTGAAGTCACTAGAACCAGTCTATCTGAAGTCACTAGATGGAACAGAACCAGTCTATCTGAAGTCACTAGATGGAACAGAACCAGTCTATCTGAAGTCACTAGAACCAGTCTATCTGAAGTCACTAGATGGAACAGAACCAGTCTATCTGAAGTCACTAGATGGAACAGAACCAGTCTATCTGAAGTCACTAGATGGAACAGAACCAGTCTATCTGTAGTCACTAGATGGAACAGAACCAGTATATCTGGAGTCACTAGAACCAGTCTATCTGAAGTCACTAGATGGAACAGAACCAGTATATCTGAAGTCACTAGAACCAGTCTATCTGAAGTCACCAGAACCAGTCTATCTGAAGTCACTAGAACCAGTCTATCTGAAGTCACTAGATGGAACAGAACCAGTATATCTGAAGTCACTAGATGGAACAGAACCAGTCTATCTGAAGTCACTAGAACCAGTCTATCTGAAGTCACTAGATGGAACAGAACCAGTCTATCTGAAGTCACTAGAACAAGTCTATCTGTAGTCACTAGATGGAACAGAACCAGTCTATCTGAAGTCACTAGAACCAGTCTATCTGAAGTCACTAGATGGAACAGAACCAGTCTATCTGAAGTCACTAGAACCAGTCTATCTGTAGTCACTAGATGGAACAGAACCAGTCTATCTGAAGTCACTAGATGGGACAGAACCAGTCTATCTGAAGTCACTAGATGGAACAGAACCAGTCTATCTGAAGTCACTAGATGGAACAGAACCAGTCTATCTGAAGTCACTAGATGGAACAGAACCAGTCTATCTGAAGTCACTAGATGGAACAGAACCAGTCTATCTGAAGTCACTAGATGGAACAGAACCAGTCTATCTGGAGTCACTAGATGGAACAGAACCAGTCTATCTGGAGTCACTAGAACCAGTCTATCTGAAGTTACTAGATGGAACAGAACCAGTCTATCTGAAGTCACTAGATGGAACAGAACCAGTATATCTGAAGTCACTAGATGGAACAGAACCAGTCTATCTGAAGTCACTAGAACCAGTCTATCTGAAGTCACTAGATGGGACAGAACCAGTCTATCTGAAGTCACTAGATGGAATAGAACCAGTCTATCTGTAGTCACTAGATGGAACAGAACCGGTCTATCTGAAGTCACTAGAACCAGTCTATCTGAAGTCACTAGATGGAACAGAACCAGTCTATCTGAAGTCACTAGATGGGACAGAACCAGTCTATCTGAAGTCACTAGATGGGACAGAACCAGTATATCTAAAGTCACTAGAACCAGTCTCTCTGAAGTCACTAGAACCAGTCTATCTGAAGTCACTAGATGGAACAGAACCAGTATATCTGAAGTCACTAGATGGAACAGAAACAGTATATCTGAAGTCACTAGATGGAACAGAACCAGTCGATCTGAAGTCACTAGATGGAACAGAACCAGTCTATCTGAAGTCACTAGATGGAACAGAACCAGTCTATCTGAAGTCACTAGAACCAGTCTATCTGAAGTCACTAGATGGGACAGAACCAGTCTATCTGAAGTCACTAGATGGGACAGAACCAGTCTATCTGAAGTCACTAGATGGGACAGAACCAGTCTATCTGAAGTCACTAGAACCAGTCTATCTGAAGTCACTAGATGGAACAGAACCAGTCTATCTGAAGTCACTAGATGGAACAGAACCAGTCTATCTGAAGTCACTAGAACCAGTCTATCTGAAGTCACTAGATGGAACAGAACCAGTCTATCTGAAGTCACTAGATGGAACAGAACCAGTCTATCTGAAGTCACTAGATGGAACAGAACCAGTCTATCTGTAGTCACTAGATGGAACAGAACCAGTATATCTGGAGTCACTAGAACCAGTCTATCTGAAGTCACTAGATGGAACAGAACCAGTATATCTGAAGTCACTAGAACCAGTCTATCTGAAGTCACCAGAACCAGTCTATCTGAAGTCACTAGAACCAGTCTATCTGAAGTCACTAGATGGAACAGAACCAGTATATCTGAAGTCACTAGATGGAACAGAACCAGTCTATCTGAAGTCACTAGAACCAGTCTATCTGAAGTCACTAGATGGAACAGAACCAGTCTATCTGAAGTCACTAGAACAAGTCTATCTGTAGTCACTAGATGGAACAGAACCAGTCTATCTGAAGTCACTAGAACCAGTCTATCTGAAGTCACTAGATGGAACAGAACCAGTCTATCTGAAGTCACTAGAACCAGTCTATCTGTAGTCACTAGATGGAACAGAACCAGTCTATCTGAAGTCACTAGATGGGACAGAACCAGTCTATCTGAAGTCACTAGATGGAACAGAACCAGTCTATCTGAAGTCACTAGATGGAACAGAACCAGTCTATCTGAAGTCACTAGATGGAACAGAACCAGTCTATCTGAAGTCACTAGATGGAACAGAACCAGTCTATCTGAAGTCACTAGATGGAACAGAACCAGTCTATCTGGAGTCACTAGATGGAACAGAACCAGTCTATCTGGAGTCACTAGAACCAGTCTATCTGAAGTTACTAGATGGAACAGAACCAGTCTATCTGAAGTCACTAGATGGAACAGAACCAGTATATCTGAAGTCACTAGATGGAACAGAACCAGTCTATCTGAAGTCACTAGAACCAGTCTATCTGAAGTCACTAGATGGGACAGAACCAGTCTATCTGAAGTCACTAGATGGAATAGAACCAGTCTATCTGTAGTCACTAGATGGAACAGAACCGGTCTATCTGAAGTCACTAGAACCAGTCTATCTGAAGTCACTAGATGGAACAGAACCAGTCTATCTGAAGTCACTAGATGGGACAGAACCAGTCTATCTGAAGTCACTAGATGGGACAGAACCAGTATATCTAAAGTCACTAGAACCAGTCTCTCTGAAGTCACTAGAACCAGTCTATCTGAAGTCACTAGATGGAACAGAACCAGTATATCTGAAGTCACTAGATGGAACAGAAACAGTATATCTGAAGTCACTAGATGGAACAGAACCAGTCGATCTGAAGTCACTAGATGGAACAGAACCGGTCTATCTGGAGTCACTAGAACCAGTCTATCTGAAGTCACTAGATGGAACAGAACCGGTCTATCTGAAGTCACTAGAACCAGTCTATCTGAAGTCACTAGATGGAACAGAACCAGTCTATCTGGAGTCACTAGAACCAGTCTATCTGAAGTCACTAGATGGAACAGAACCAGTCTATCTGAAGTCACTAGATGGGACAGAACCAGTATATCTGAAGTCACTAGATGGGACAGAACCAGTATATCTGAAGTCACTAGAACCAGTCTATCTGAAGTCACTAGATGGAACAGAACCAGTCTATCTGAAGTCACTAGATGGGACAGAACCAGTATATCTGAAGTCACTAGATGGAACAGAACCAGTCTATCTGAAGTCACTAGATGGGACAGAACCAGTCTATCTGAAGTCACTAGATGGAACAGAACCAGTCTATCTGGAGTCACTAGAACCAGTCTATCTGAAGTCACTAGATGGAACAGAACCAGTCTATCTGGAGTCACTAGAACCAGTCTATCTGAAGTCACTAGATGGGACAGAACCAGTCTATCTGAAGTCACTAGATGGGACAGAACCAGTCTATCTGAAGTCACTAGATGGGACAGAACCAGTCTATCTGAAGTCACTAGAACCAGTCTATCTGAAGTCACTAGATGGAACAGAACCAGTCTATCTGAAGTCACTAGATGGAACAGAACCAGTCTATCTGAAGTCACTAGAACCAGTCTATCTGAAGTCACTAGATGGAACAGAACCAGTATATCTGAAGTCACTAGATGGAACAGAACCAGTATATCTGGAGTCACTAGAACCAGTCTATCTGAAGTCACTAGATGGAACAGAACCAGTATATCTGAAGTCACTAGAACCAGTCTATCTGAAGTCACCAGAACCAGTCTATCTGAAGTCACTAGAACCAGTCTATCTGAAGTCACTAGATGGAACAGAACCAGTATATCTGAAGTCACTAGATGGAACAGAACCAGTCTATCTGAAGTCACTAGAACCAGTCTATCTGAAGTCACTAGATGGAACAGAACCAGTCTATCTGAAGTCACTAGAACAAGTCTATCTGTAGTCACTAGATGGAACAGAACCAGTCTATCTGAAGTCACTAGAACCAGTCTATCTGAAGTCACTAGATGGAACAGAACCAGTCTATCTGAAGTCACTAGAACCAGTCTATCTGTAGTCACTAGATGGAACAGAACCAGTCTATCTGAAGTCACTAGATGGGACAGAACCAGTCTATCTGAAGTCACTAGATGGAACAGAACCAGTCTATCTGAAGTCACTAGATGGAACAGAACCAGTCTATCTGAAGTCACTAGATGGAACAGAACCAGTCTATCTGAAGTCACTAGATGGAACAGAACCAGTCTATCTGAAGTCACTAGATGGAACAGAACCAGTCTATCTGGAGTCACTAGATGGAACAGAACCAGTCTATCTGGAGTCACTAGAACCAGTCTATCTGAAGTTACTAGATGGAACAGAACCAGTCTATCTGAAGTCACTAGATGGAACAGAACCAGTATATCTGAAGTCACTAGATGGAACAGAACCAGTCTATCTGAAGTCACTAGAACCAGTCTATCTGAAGTCACTAGATGGGACAGAACCAGTCTATCTGAAGTCACTAGATGGAATAGAACCAGTCTATCTGTAGTCACTAGATGGAACAGAACCGGTCTATCTGAAGTCACTAGAACCAGTCTATCTGAAGTCACTAGATGGAACAGAACCAGTCTATCTGAAGTCACTAGATGGGACAGAACCAGTCTATCTGAAGTCACTAGATGGGACAGAACCAGTATATCTAAAGTCACTAGAACCAGTCTCTCTGAAGTCACTAGAACCAGTCTATCTGAAGTCACTAGATGGAACAGAACCAGTATATCTGAAGTCACTAGATGGAACAGAAACAGTATATCTGAAGTCACTAGATGGAACAGAACCAGTCGATCTGAAGTCACTAGATGGAACAGAACCGGTCTATCTGGAGTCACTAGAACCAGTCTATCTGAAGTCACTAGATGGAACAGAACCGGTCTATCTGAAGTCACTAGAACCAGTCTATCTGAAGTCACTAGATGGAACAGAACCAGTCTATCTGGAGTCACTAGAACCAGTCTATCTGAAGTCACTAGATGGAACAGAACCAGTCTATCTGAAGTCACTAGATGGGACAGAACCAGTATATCTGAAGTCACTAGATGGGACAGAACCAGTATATCTGAAGTCACTAGAACCAGTCTATCTGAAGTCACTAGATGGAACAGAACCAGTCTATCTGAAGTCACTAGATGGGACAGAACCAGTATATCTTAAGTCACTAGATGGAACAGAACCAGTCTATCTGAAGTCACTAGATGGGACAGAACCAGTCTATCTGAAGTCACTAGATGGAACAGAACCAGTCTATCTGGAGTCACTAGAACCAGTCTATCTGAAGTCACTAGATGGAACAGAACCAGTCTATCTGGAGTCACTAGAACCAGTCTATCTGAAGTCACTAGATGGGACAGAACCAGTCTATCTGAAGTCACTAGATGGGACAGAACCAGTCTATCTGAAGTCACTAGATGGGACAGAACCAGTCTATCTGAAGTCACTAGAACCAGTCTATCTGAAGTCACTAGATGGAACAGAACCAGTCTATCTGAAGTCACTAGATGGAACAGAACCAGTCTATCTGAAGTCACTAGAACCAGTCTATCTGAAGTCACTAGATGGAACAGAACCAGTATATCTGAAGTCACTAGAACCAGTCTATCTGAAGTCACTAGATGGAACAGAACCAGTCTATCTGAAGTCACTAGATGGGACAGAACCAGTCTATCTGAAGTCACTAGATGGAACAGAACCAGTCTATCTGAAGTCACTAGATGGGACAGAACCAGTCTATCTGAAGTCACTAGATGGGACAGAACCAGTCTATCTGAAGTCACTAGAACCAGTCTATCTGAAGTCACTAGATGGAACAGAACCAGTCTATCTGAAGTCACTAGATGGAACAGAACCAGTCTATCTGAAGTCACTAGAACCAGTCTATCTGAAGTCACTAGATGGAACAGAACCAGTCTATCTGAAGTCACTAGATGGAACAGAACCAGTCTATCTGTAGTCACTAGATGGAACAGAACCAGTCTATCTGGAGTCACTAGAACCAGTCTATCTGAAGTCACTAGATGGAACAGAACCAGTCTATCTGAAGTCACTAGAACCAGTCTATCTGTAGTCACTAGATGGAACAGAACCAGTCTATCTGAAGTCACTAGATGGGACAGAACCAGTCTATCTGAAGTCACTAGATGGAACAGAACCAGTCTATCTGAAGTCACTAGATGGAACAGAACCAGTCTATCTGAAGTCACTAGATGGAACAGAACCAGTCTATCTGAAGTCACTAGACGGAACAGAACCAGTCTATCTGAAGTCACTAGATGGAACAGAACCAGTCTATCTGGAGTCACTAGATGGAACAGAACCAGTCTATCTGGAGTCACTAGAACCAGTCTATCTGAAGTCACTAGATGGAACAGAACCAGTCTATCTGAAGTCACTAGATGGAACAGAACCAGTATATCTGAAGTCACTAGATGGAACAGAACCAGTCTATCTGAAGTCACTAGAACCAGTCTATCTGAAGTCACTAGATGGAACAGAACCAGTCTATCTGAAGTCACTAGATGGAACAGAACCAGTCTATCTGAAGTCACTAGAACCAGTCTATCTGAAGTCACTAGATGGGACAGAACCAGTCTATCTGAAGTCACTAGATGGGACAGAACCAGTATATCTAAAGTCACTAGAACCAGTCTCTCTGAAGTCACTAGAACCAGTCTATCTGAAGTCACTAGATGGAACAGAACCAGTATATCTGAAGTCACTAGATGGAACAGAAACAGTATATCTGAAGTCACTAGATGGAACAGAACCAGTCGATCTGAAGTCACTAGATGGAACAGAACCGGTCTATCTGGAGTCACTAGAACCAGTCTATCTGAAGTCACTAGATGGAACAGAACCGGTCTATCTGAAGTCACTAGAACCAGTCTATCTGAAGTCACTAGATGGAACAGAACCAGTCTATCTGGAGTCACTAGAACCAGTCTATCTGAAGTCACTAGATGGAACAGAACCAGTCTATCTGAAGTCACTAGATGGGACAGAACCAGTATATCTGAAGTCACTAGATGGGACAGAACCAGTATATCTGAAGTCACTAGAACCAGTCTATCTGAAGTCACTAGATGGAACAGAACCAGTCTATCTGAAGTCACTAGATGGGACAGAACCAGTATATCTGAAGTCACTAGATGGAACAGAACCAGTCTATCTGAAGTCACTAGATGGGACAGAACCAGTCTATCTGAAGTCACTAGATGGAACAGAACCAGTCTATCTGGAGTCACTAGAACCAGTCTATCTGAAGTCACTAGATGGAACAGAACCAGTCTATCTGGAGTCACTAGAACCAGTCTATCTGAAGTCACTAGATGGGACAGAACCAGTCTATCTGAAGTCACTAGATGGGACAGAACCAGTCTATCTGAAGTCACTAGATGGGACAGAACCAGTCTATCTGAAGTCACTAGAACCAGTCTATCTGAAGTCACTAGATGGAACAGAACCAGTCTATCTGAAGTCACTAGATGGAACAGAACCAGTCTATCTGAAGTCACTAGAACCAGTCTATCTGAAGTCACTAGATGGAACAGAACCAGTATATCTGAAGTCACTAGAACCAGTCTATCTGAAGTCACTAGATGGAACAGAACCAGTCTATCTGAAGTCACTAGATGGGACAGAACCAGTCTATCTGAAGTCACTAGATGGAACAGAACCAGTCTATCTGAAGTCACTAGATGGGACAGAACCAGTCTATCTGAAGTCACTAGATGGGACAGAACCAGTCTATCTGAAGTCACTAGAACCAGTCTATCTGAAGTCACTAGATGGAACAGAACCAGTCTATCTGAAGTCACTAGATGGAACAGAACCAGTCTATCTGAAGTCACTAGAACCAGTCTATCTGAAGTCACTAGATGGAACAGAACCAGTCTATCTGAAGTCACTAGATGGAACAGAACCAGTCTATCTGTAGTCACTAGATGGAACAGAACCAGTCTATCTGGAGTCACTAGAACCAGTCTATCTGAAGTCACTAGATGGAACAGAACCAGTCTATCTGAAGTCACTAGAACCAGTCTATCTGTAGTCACTAGATGGAACAGAACCAGTCTATCTGAAGTCACTAGATGGGACAGAACCAGTCTATCTGAAGTCACTAGATGGAACAGAACCAGTCTATCTGAAGTCACTAGATGGAACAGAACCAGTCTATCTGAAGTCACTAGATGGAACAGAACCAGTCTATCTGAAGTCACTAGACGGAACAGAACCAGTCTATCTGAAGTCACTAGATGGAACAGAACCAGTCTATCTGGAGTCACTAGATGGAACAGAACCAGTCTATCTGGAGTCACTAGAACCAGTCTATCTGAAGTCACTAGATGGAACAGAACCAGTCTATCTGAAGTCACTAGATGGAACAGAACCAGTATATCTGAAGTCACTAGATGGAACAGAACCAGTCTATCTGAAGTCACTAGAACCAGTCTATCTGAAGTCACTAGATGGGACAGAACCAGTCTATCTGAAGTCACTAGATGGAACAGAACCAGTCTATCTGTAGTCACTAGATGGAACAGAACCGGTCTATCTGAAGTCACTAGAACCAGTCTATCTGAAGTCACTAGATGGAACAGAACCAGTCTATCTGAAGTCACTAGATGGGACAGAACCAGTCTATCTGAAGTCACTAGATGGGACAGAACCAGTATATCTAAAGTCACTAGAACCAGTCTCTCTGAAGTCACTAGAACCAGTCTATCTGAAGTCACTAGATGGAACAGAACCAGTATATCTGAAGTCACTAGATGGAACAGAAACAGTATATCTGAAGTCACTAGATGGAACAGAACCAGTCGATCTGAAGTCACTAGATGGAACAGAACCGGTCTATCTGGAGTCACTAGAACCAGTCTATCTGAAGTCACTAGATGGAACAGAACCGGTCGATCTGAAGTCACTAGAACCAGTCTATCTGAAGTCACTAGATGGAACAGAACCAATCTATCTGAAGTCACTAGATGGGACAGAACCAGTATATCTGAAGTCACTAGATGGGACAGAACCAGTATATCTGAAGTCACTAGAACCAGTCTATCTGAAGTCACTAGATGGAACAGAACCAGTCTATCTGAAGTCACTAGATGGGACAGAACCAGTATATCTGAAGTCACTAGATGGAACAGAACCAGTCTATCTGAAGTCACTAGATGGGACAGAACCAGTCTATCTGAAGTCACTAGATGGAACAGAACCAGTCTATCTGGAGTCACTAGAACCAGTCTATCTGAAGTCACTAGATGGAACAGAACCAGTCTATCTGGAGTCACTAGAACCAGTCTATCTGAAGTCACTAGATGGGACAGAACCAGTCTATCTGAAGTCACTAGATGGGACAGAACCAGTCTATCTGAAGTCACTAGATGGGACAGAACCAGTCTATCTGAAGTCACTAGAACCAGTCTATCTGAAGTCACTAGATGGAACAGAACCAGTCTATCTGAAGTCACTAGATGGAACAGAACCAGTCTATCTGAAGTCACTAGAACCAGTCTATCTGAAGTCACTAGAACCAGTCTATCTGAAGTCACTAGATGGAACAGAACCAGTATATCTGAAGTCACTAGAACCAGTCTATCTGAAGTCACTAGATGGAACAGAACCAGTCTATCTGAAGTCACTAGATGGGACAGAACCAGTCTATCTGAAGTCACTAGATGGAACAGAACCAGTCTATCTGAAGTCACTAGATGGGACAGAACCAGTCTATCTGAAGTCACTAGATGGGACAGAACCAGTCTATCTGAAGTCACTAGAACCAGTCTATCTGAAGTCACTAGATGGAACAGAACCAGTCTATCTGAAGTCACTAGATGGAACAGAACCAGTCTATCTGAAGTCACTAGAACCAGTCTATCTGAAGTCACTAGATGGAACAGAACCAGTCTATCTGAAGTCACTAGATGGAACAGAACCAGTCTATCTGTAGTCACTAGATGGAACAGAACCAGTCTATCTGGAGTCACTAGAACCAGTCTATCTGAAGTCACTAGATGGAACAGAACCAGTATATCTGAAGTCACTAGAACCAGTCTATCTGAAGTCACCAGAACCAGTCTATCTGAAGTCACTAGAACCAGTCTATCTGAAGTCACTAGATGGAACAGAACCAGTATATCTGAAGTCACTAAATGGAACAGAACCAGTCTATCTGAAGTCACTAGAACCAGTCTATCTGAAGTCACTAGATGGAACAGAACCAGTCTATCTGAAGTCACTAGAACCAGTCTATCTGTAGTCACTAGATGGAACAGAACCAGTCTATCTGAAGTCACTAGAACCAGTCTATCTGAAGTCACTAGATGGAACAGAACCAGTCTATCGGAAGTCACTAGAACCAGTCTATCTGTAGTCACTAGATGGAACAGAACCAGTCTATCTGAAGTCACTAGATGGGACAGAACCAGTCTATCTGAAGTCACTAGATGGAACAGAACCAGTCTATCTGAAGTCACTAGATGGAACAGAACCAGTATATCTGAAGTCACTAGATGGAACAGAACCAGTATATCTGAAGTCACTAGATGGAACAGAACCAGTCTATCTGAAGTCACTAGATGGAACAGAACCAGTATATCTGAAGTCACTAGATGGAACAGAACCAGTCTATCTGAAGTCACTAGATGGGACAGAACCAGTCTATCTGAAGTCACTAGATGGGACAGAACCAGTATATCTGAAGTCACTAGAACCAGTCTATCTGAAGTCACTAGATGGAACAGAACCAGTCTATCTGAAGTCACTAGAACCAGTCTATCTGAAGTCACTAGATGGAACAGAACCAGTCTATCTGAAGTCACTAGATGGGACAGAACCAGTCTATCTGAAGTCACTAGATGGAACAGAACCAGTATATCTGAAGCACAAATAATCACAGAAAAAACACTACATGTAGTTTTTCAAGGGGAAAGGCAGCATACGTGTACAGTGTATTGAATAAGACATATCTATGCTGCTGCAGTGGATAGGCAGTCTAGGGTTCTCCAGTGGATAGTCAGTCTAGGGTTCTCCAGTGGATAGTCAGTCTAGGGTTCTCCAGGCAGTGGATAGTCAGTCTAGGGTTCTCCAGGCAGTGGATAGTCAGTCTAGGGTTCTCCAGTGGATAGTCAGTCTAGGGTTCTCCAGGCAGTGGATAGTCAGTCTAGGGTTCTCCAGGATGTGGATAGTCAGTCTAGAGTTCTCCAGTGGATAGTCAGTCTTGGGTTCTCCAGTGGATAGTCAGTCTTGGGTTCTCCAGTGAATAGTCAGTCTAGGGTTCTCCAGTGGATAGGCAGTCTAGGGTTCTCCAGTGGATAGGCAGTCTAGGGTTCTCCAGTGGATAGGCAGTCTAGGGTTCTCCAGTGTATAGTCAGTCTAGGGTTCTCCAGTGCATAGTCAGTCTAGGGTTCTCCAATGGATAGGCAGTCTAGGGTTCTCCAGTGGATAGTGAGTCTAGGGTTCTCCAGTGGATAGTCAGTCTAGGGTTCTCCAGTGAATAGTCAGTCTATGGTTCTCCAGTGGATAGTCAGTCTAGGGTTCTCCATTGAATAGTCAGTCTAGGGTGCCCCAGTGGATAGTCAGTCTTTGGTTCTCCAGTGGATAGTCAGTCTAGGGTTATCCAGTGAATAGTCAGTCTAGGGTTCTCCAGGCAGTGGAAAGTCAGTCTAGGGTTTTCCAGTGGATAGTCAGTCTAGGGTTCTCCAGTGGATAGTCAGTCTAGGGTTCTCCAGTGGATAGGCAGTCTAGGGTTCTCCAGTGGATAGTCAGTCTAGGGTTCTCCAGTGGATAGTCAGGCTAGGGTTCTCCAGTGAATAGTCAGTCTAGGGTGCTGCAGTGGATAGTCAGTCTAGGGTTCTCCAGACAGTGGATAGTCAGTCTAGGGTTCTCCAGTGGATAGGCAGTCTAGCGTTCTCCAGACAGTGGATAGTCAGTCTAGGGTTCTCCAGTGGATAGTCAGTCTAGGGTTCTCCAGACAGTGGATAGTCAGGCTAGGGTTCTCCAGTGAATAGTCAGTCTATAGGTATCCAGTGGATAGTCAGTCTAGGGTTCTCCAGACAGTGGATAGTCAGTCTAGGGTTCTCCAGTGGATAGTCAGTCTAGGGTTCTCCAGTGGATAGTCAGTCTAGGGTTCTCCAGTGAATAGTCAGCCTATAGGTCTCCAGTGGATAGTCAGTCTAGGGTTCTCCAGACAGTGGATAGTCAGTCTAGGGTTCTCCAGTGGATAGTCAGTCTAGGGTTCTCCAGTGAATAGTCAGTCTAGGGTTCTCCAGTGGATAGTCAGTCTAGGGTTCTCCAGTGAATAGTCAGTCTCTACTCAATAGCGTAATATTCCCATTTCAAAAACAGATTTCCCATTATTGACTATGGTATCAGTTTCCGGATACAGTACAGTAGCTTAATGCTCTGTAAATACAGCCTACACCTTGTAGATGTGTAAAGGATATAATACACCTCGTAGATCAGAGCTCTCCAACCCTGTTCCTGGAGAGATACCTACTGTAGGTTTACATCTATCTAGTCCAGGGCTCTCCAACCCTGTTCCTGGAGAGATACCTACTGTAGGTTTACATCTATCTAGTCCAGGGCTCTCCAACCCTGTTCCTGGAGAGATACCTACTGTAGGTTTACATCTATCTAGTCCAGGGCTCTCCAACCCTGTTCCTGGAGAGATACCTACTGTAGGTTTACATCTATCTAGTCCAGGGCTCTCCAACCCTGATCCTGGAGAGATACCTACGGTAGGTTAACATCTATCTAGTCCAGGGCTCTCCAACCCTGTTCCTGGAGAGATACCTACTGTAGGTTTACATCTATCTAGTCCAGGGCTCTCCAACCCTGTTCCTGGAGAGATACCTACTGTAGGTTTACATCTATCTAGTCCAGGGCTCTCCAACCCTGTTCCTGGAGAGATACCTACTGTAGGTTTACATCTATCTAGTCCAGGGCTCTCCAACCCTGTTCCTGGAGAGATACCTACGGTAGGTTAACATCTATCTAGTCCAGGGCTCTCCAACCCTGTTCCTGGAGAGATACCTACTGTAGGTTTACATCTATCTAGTCCAGGGCTCTCCAACCCTGTTCCTGGAGAGATACCTACTGTAGGTTTACATCTATCTAGTCCAGGGCTCTCCAACCCTGTTCCTGGAGAGACCCTCCTGTAGGTTTACATCTATCTAGTCCAGGGCTGCCTAACCCTGTTCCTGGAGAGATACCTACTGTAGGTTTACATCTATCTAGTCCAGGGCTCTCCAACCCTGTTCCTGGAGAGACCCTCCTGTAGGTTTATATCTATCTAGTCCAGGGCTGCCTAACCCTGTTCCTGGAGAGATACCTACTGTAGGTTTACATCTATCTAGTCCAGGGCTCTCCAACCCTGTTCCTGGAGAGATACCTACTGGAGGTTTACATCTATCTAGTCCAGGGCTCTCCAACCCTGTTCCTGGAGAGATACCTACTGTAGGTTTACATCTATCTAATTCAGGGCTCTCCAACCCATTTCCTGGAGATATACCTACTGTAGGTTTACATCTATCTAGTCCAGGGCTCTCCAACCCTGTTCCTGGAGAGGTACCTACTGGATGTTTACATTGATCTAGTCCAGGGCTCTCCAACTCTGTTCCTGGAGAGATACCAACTGTAGGTTTACATCTATCTAGTCCAGGGCTCTCCAACCCTGTTCCTGGAGAGATACCAACTGTAGGTTTACATCTATCTAGTCCAGGGCTCTCCAACCCTGTTCCTGGAGAGAGACCCTCCTGTAGGTTTACATCTATCTAGTCCAGGGCTCTCCAACTCTGTTCCTGGAGAGATACCAACTGTAGGTTTACATCTATCTAGTCCAGGGCTCTCCAACTCTGTTCCTGGAGAGATACCTACTGTAGGTTTACATCTATCTAGTCCAGGGCTCTCCAACCCTGTTCCTGGAGAGATACCTACTGTAGGTTTACATCTATCTAGTCCAGGGCTCTCCAACCCTGTTCCTGGAGAGATACCTACGGTAGGTTAACATCTATCTAGTCCAGGGCTCTCCAACCCTGTTCCTGGAGAGATACCTACTGTAGGTTTACATCTATCTAGTCCAGGGCTCTCCAACCCTGTTCCTGGAGAGATACCTACTGTAGGTTTACATCTATCTAGTCCAGGGCTCTCCAACCCTGTTCCTGGAGAGACCCTCCTGTAGGTTTACATCTATCTAGTCCAGGGCTGCCTAACCCTGTTCCTGGAGAGATACCTACTGTAGGTTTACATCTATCTAGTCCAGGGCTCTCCAACCCTGTTCCTGGAGAGACCCTCCTGTAGGTTTATATCTATCTAGTCCAGGGCTGCCTAACCCTGTTCCTGGAGAGATACCTACTGTAGGTTTACATCTATCTAGTCCAGGGCTCTCCAACCCTGTTCCTGGAGAGATACCTACTGGAGGTTTACATCTATCTAGTCCAGGGCTCTCCAACCCTGTTCCTGGAGAGATACCTACTGTAGGTTTACATCTATCTAATTCAGGGCTCTCCAACCCATTTCCTGGAGATATACCTACTGTAGGTTTACATCTATCTAGTCCAGGGCTCTCCAACCCTGTTCCTGGAGAGGTACCTACTGGATGTTTACATTTATCTAGTCCAGGGCTCTCCAACTCTGTTCCTGGAGAGATACCAACTGTAGGTTTACATCTATCTAGTCCAGGGCTCTCCAACCCTGTTCCTGGAGAGATACCAACTGTAGGTTTACATCTATCTAGTCCAGGGCTCTCCAACCCTGTTCCTGGAGAGAGACCCTCCTGTAGGTTTACATCTATCTAGTCCAGGGCTCTCCAACTCTGTTCCTGGAGAGATACCAACTGTAGGTTTACATCTATCTAGTCCAGGGCTCTCCAACTCTGTTCCTGGAGAGATACCAACTGTAGGTTTACATCTATCTAGTCCAGGGCTCTCCAACTCTGTTCCTGGAGAGATACCAACTGTAGGTTTACATCTATCTAGTCCAGGGCTCTCCAACCCTGTTCCTGGAGAGATACCAACTGTAGGTTTACATCTATCTAGTCCAGGGCTCTCCAACCCTGTTCCTGGAGAGATACCTACTGTAGGTTTACATCTATCTAGTCCAGGGCTCTCCAACCCTGTTCCTGGAGAGATACCTACTGTAGGTTTACATCTATCTAGTCCAGGGCTCTCCAACCCTGTTCCTGGAGAGATACCTACTGTAGGTTTACATCTATCTAGTCCAGGGCTCTCCAACCCTGTTCCTGGAGAGATACCAACTGTAGGTTTACATCTATCTAGTCCAGGGCTCTACAACCATGTTCCTGGAGAGATACCTACTGTAGGTTTACATCTATCTAGTCCAGGGCTCTACAACCATGTTCCTGGAGAGATACCTACTGTAGGTTTACATCTATCTAGTCCAGGGCTCTCCAACCCTGTTCCTGGAGAGATACCTACTGTAGGTTTACATCTATCTAGTCCAGGGCTCTCCAACCCTGTTCCTGGAGAGATACCTACTGTAGGTTTACATCTATCTAGTCCAGGGCTCTCCAACCCTGTTCCTGGAGAGGTACCTACTGTAGGTTTACATCTATCTAGTCCAGGGCTCTCCAACCCTGTTCCTGGAGAGATACCAACTGTAGGTTTACATCTATCTAGTCCAGGGCTCTCCAACCCTGTTCCTGGAGAGATACCTACTGTAGGTTTACATCTATCTAATTCAGGGCTCTCCAACTCTGTTCCTGGAGAGATACCTACTGTAGGTTTACATCTATCTAGTCCAGGGCTCTCCAACCCTGTTCCTGGAGAGATACCAACTGTAGGTTTACATCTATCTAGTCCAGGGCTCTCCAACCCTGTTCCTGGAGAGATACCTACTGTAGGTTTACATCTATCTAGTCCAGGGCTCTCCAACCCTGTTCCTGGAGAGATACCTACTGTAGGTTTACATCTATCTAGTCCAGGGCTCTCCAACCCTGTTCCTGGAGAGATACCTACTGTAGGTTTACATCTATCTAGTCCAGGGCTCTCCAACTCTGTTCCTGGAGAGGTACCAACTGTAGGTTTACATCTATCTAGTCCAGGGCTCTCCAACCCTGTTCCTGGAGAGATACCTACTGTAGGTTTACATCTATCTAGTCCAGGGCTCTCCAACTCTGTTCCTGGAGAGGTACCAACTGTAGGTTTACATCTATCTAGTCCAGGGCTCTCCAACCATGTTCGTATGTATTAATCCAGGGACACCCAGGTTGGTTTAATCATTATTATATAGAACAGAACAGTCAGTTGTTATGTACATTCTCCACACTGCATTCCCATTGGATACATTATAGTAACGCATGGAACTCAGTCGATAGTAATGCATGGAACTCAGTCGATAGTAACGCATGGAACTCAGTCGATAGGAAGCATGGAACTCAGTCGATAGGATGCATGGAACTCAGTCGATAGGATGCATGAAACTCAGTCGATAGGAAGCATGGAACTCAGTCGATAGGAAGCATGGAACTCAGTCGATAGGATGCATGGAACTCAGTCGATAGGATGCATGGAACTCAGTCGATAGGATGCATGAAACTCAGTCGATAGGAAGCATGGAACTCAGTCGATAGGAAGCATGGAACTCAGTCGATAGGATGCATGTAACTCAGTCGATAGGATGCATGGAACTCAGTCGATAGGATGCATGAAACTCAGTCGATAGGAAGCATGAAACTCAGTCGATAGGAAGCATGAAACTCAGTCGATAGGATGCATGAAACTCAGTCGATAGGAAGCATGGAACTCAGTCGATAGGATGCATGGAACTCAGTCGATAGGATGCATGAAACTCAGTCGATAGGAAGCATGAAACTCAGTCGATAGGATGCATGGAACTCAGTCGATAGGATGCATGAAACTCAGTCGATAGGATGCATGGAACTCAGTCGATAGGAAGCATGAAACTCAGTCGATAGGATGCATGGAACTCAGTCGATAGGATGCATGGAACTCAGTCGATAGGATGCATGGAACTCAGTCGATAGGATGCATGGAACTCAGTCGATAGGAAGCATGGAACTCAGTCGATAGGATGCATGGAACTCAGTCGATAGGATGCATGGAACTCAGTCGATAGGATGCATGGAACTCAGTCGATAGGATGCATGGAACTCAGTCGATAGGATGCATGGAACTCAGTCGATAGGATGCATGAAACTCAGTCGATAGGATGCATGAAACTCAGTCGATAGGAAGCATGGAACTCAGTCGATAGGAAGCATGGAACTCAGTCGATAGGATGCATGAAACTCAGTCGATAGGATGCATGAAACTCAGTCGATAGGATGCATGAAACTCAGTCGATAGGAAGCATGGAACTCAGTCGATAGGAAGCATGGAACTCAGTCGATAGGATGCATGAAACTCAGTCGATAGGATGCATGAAACTCAGTCGATAGGATGCATGAAACTCAGTCGATAGGATGCATGAAACTCAGTCGATAGGAAGCATGGAACTCAGTCGATAGGAAGCATGGAACTCAGTCGATAGGAAGCATGAAACTCAGTCGATAGGATGCATGAAACTCAGTCGATAGGATGCATGAAACTCAGTCGATAGGATGCATGAAACTCAGTCGATAGGAAGCATGGAACTCAGTCGATAGGATGCATGAAACTCAGTCGATAGGAAGCATGGAACTCAGTCGATAGGATGCATGAAACTCAGTCGATAGGAAGCATGGAACTCAGTCGATAGGATGCATGGAACTCAGTCGATAGGATGCATGAAACTCAGTCGATAGGAAGCATGAAACTCAGTCGATAGGAAGCATGGAACTCAGTCGATAGGATGCATGGAACTCAGTTGCTAGGATGCATAAAACTCAGTTGCTAGGATACTGCAGGGTCTAGATCAGGGGTGTCAAACTCATTCCACGGAAGGCCTAGTGTCTGCTGGTTTTGGGATTTTTCCTTTCAATTAAAAGACCTAGACAACCAGATGAGGGGAGTTCCTTACTAATCATTGACTTTAATTTGTCAATCAAGTACAGCGGAGGAGTGAAAACCTGTAGACACTCAGCTCTCTGCGAAATGAGTTGGACACGTGGTCTAGAGACTGTTTGTATGGTTTTTGAGAACTTACAGATTTAATACTGAAAGAGTCATGTTTGTCAATCGATCATCTTTTAAAGAAGACACAATATATGCTGTGTCCATAGAAAGCAATGCTTAACAGGACATTTTACAGTCAGACTCAGTTCAACACTGGGAGCAGTGTCATTAAGGTATACTCCATCCTTTTCACTTATAACCCCGCTGCACCTGTCAAACCTGCTATATAGCTTAATTGATAGAGCCCCGTTTAAAACACACAAGACACAATAGAAACTTTGTGAACATTTTTAAACTAACACTCGAGAGACATATTTAAAAGCAAGCGAAAACAAAATAAATACAAAAATAAATAAAGAATCAAAATAAATACATTATAAATAAAGTAAAAATATAAATAAATTCATAAAAAATAACTATGACATGCCACCAGGGCCTGTTTCGGTTGGTTTGGTCAGTCAAGACAAAATACAGTGAAGTCCGTCGCAGAAACACAACGGATACATTGAATCCAATCTCCAATCATTTCAACAATAGCTTATGAGACACGTTAGTAATATACAATACAGATGTTTCTCTATGGACAATAGATCCTAGCCTAGTGGTTCCAGACCAGAGCCTAGTGGTCCCAGATCAGAGCCTAGTGGTCCCAGATCAGAGCCTAGTGGTCCCAGATCAGAGCCTAGTGGTTCCAGATCAGAGCCTAGTGGTTCCAGATCAGAGCCTAGTGGTCCCAGATCAGAGCCTAGTGGTCCCAGATCAGAGCCTAGTGGCTCCAGATCAGAGCCTAGTGGTTCCAGACCAGAGCCTAGTGGTCCCAGATCAGAGCCTAGTGGTCCCAGATCAGAGTCTAGTGGTTCCAGATCAGAGCCTAGTGGTTCCAGATCAGAGCCTAGTGGTTCCAGACCAGAGCCTAGTGGTTCCAGATCAGAGCCTAGTGGTCCCAGATCAGAGCCTAGTGGTTCCAGATCAGAGCCTAGTGGTTCCAGATCAGAGCCTAGTGGTTCCAGACCAGAGCCTAGTGGTTCCAGATCAGAACCTAGTGGTTCCAGATCAGAGCCTAGTGGTCCCAGATCAGAGCCTAGTGGTTCCAGATCAGAGCCTAGTGGTTCCAGATCAGAGCCTAGTGGATCCAGATCAGAGCCTAGTGGTTCCAGATCAGAGCCTAGTGGTTCCAGATCAGAGCCTAGTGGTCCCAGATCAGAGCCTAGTGGTTCCAGATCAGAGCCTAGTGGTCCCAGATCAGAGCCTAGTGGTTCCAGATCAGAGCCTAGTGGTTCCAGATCAGAGCCTAGTGGTCCCAGATCAGAGCCTAGTGGTTCCAGATCAGAGCCTAGTGGTTCCAGATCAGAGCCTAGTGGTTCCAGATCAGAGCCTAGTGGTTCCAGATCAGAGCCTAGTGGTTCCAGATCAGAGCCTAGTGGTTCCATATCAGAGCCTAGTGGTCCCAGATCAGAGCCTAGTGGTTCCAGATCAGAGCCTAGTGGTTCCAGATCAGAGCCTAGTGGTCCCAGATCAGAGCCTAGTGGTCCCAGATCAGAGCCTAGTGGCTCCAGATCAGAGCCTAGTGGTCCCAGATCAGAGCCTAGTGGCTCCAGACCAGAGCCTAGTGGTTCCAGATCAGAGCCTAGTGGTTCCAGACCAGAGCCTAGTGGTTCCAGATCAGAGCCTAGTGGTTCCAGATCAGAGCCTAGTGGTTCCAGATCAGAGCCTAGTGGTTCCAGATCAGAGCCTAGTGGTTCCAGACCAGAGCCTAGTGGTTCCAGATCAGAGCCTAGTGGTTCCAGATCAGAGCCTAGTGGTTCCAGATCAGAGCCTAGTGGTTCCAGATCAGAGCCTAGTGGTTCCAGACCAGAGCCTAGTGGTTCCAGATCAGAGCCTAGTGGTCCCAGATCAGAGCCTAGTGGTTCCAGATCAGAGCCTAGTGGTTCCAGATCAGAGCCTAGTGGTTCCAGATCAGAGCCTAGTGGTTCCAGATCAGAGCCTAGTGGTTCCAGATCAGAGCCTAGTGGTTCCAGACCAGAGCCTAGTGGTTCCAGATCAGAGCCTAGTGGTCCCAGATCAGAGCCTAGTGGTTCCAGATCAGAGCCTAGTGGTTCCAGATCAGAGCCTAGTGGTTCCAGATCAGAGCCTAGTGGTTCCAGATCAGAGCCTAGTGGTTCCAGATCAGAGCCTAGTGGTTCCAGATCAGAGCCTAGTGGTTCCAGATCAGAGCCTAGTGGTCCCAGATCAGAGCCTAGTGGTTCCAGATCAGAGCCTAGTGGTTCCAGATCAGAGCCGAGTGGTTCCAGATCAGAGCCTAGTGGTCCCAGATCAGAGCCTAGTGGTTCCAGATCAGAGCCTAGTGGTTCCAGATCAGAGCCTAGTGGTTCCAGATCACAGCCTAGTGGTTCCAGATCAGAGCCTAGTGGTTCCAGATAAGAGGGCATTATACTTAGCAGGCTCAATGAGTTAGCCAGCTAACATTTACATAATTTAGCAGACGCTGTTATCCAGAGCGACTTACAGGAGCAATTATGGATAAGTGCTTTGCTCAAGGGCACGTTGACCATTTCTTTACCTAGTCGGCTCATGGATTCGAACCAGCGACCTTTCGGTTACTGGCCCAATGCTCTTAACCGCTAGGCACCCCGCTGCCCCTAACTTTGTTAAACAACCATAAAAAACTATTGATTTTCTAGATCATTAAAGGTCCAATGCAGCCATTTTTATCTCAATATCAAATCATTTCTAGGTAACAAACTAAGCACCTTACTGTGATTGTTTTCAAATTAAACTGGTCAAAGAGCAATTTCTTAAGCAAGAATTTTGCTAGGACTGTCTGAAAGTGGTCTGAGTGAGGGGCCAAATTAGACAAGCCTAAATGTTTTTTTTTTTTCATCGCCTGGTGATGTCACCATGGAATGCCAAAACGCCATCCCAACGAAACACGCTGATATTTCAGGCGGTCTTTTCAAACAGCTCTTACACTAAATGGGCATTATCATAATTTTCCTGATTTTCACAGTATTATTCCAACCTCATAGTGTGGGAAATATATATAAAACACAGGGGGGGTAAAAATCTCGTTTTTGAATGCACTGGGCCTTTAAGAAAGCTAAACTTATATCTTTGTTTTTGTTGGTTGTAGAGTCAGTTAGCCTTTACCCATTTCAAAGCTTCTCTTCCTAAGAAATAGACAGTATATTTCAGAATATTTAGGCAAGTTAGCTGATGGATCCTGCTTTGTAGTATACCCCTCTGTTTGAGCTTTTGGCATGATAATGAATGCCAAAGAGTTGGTATGATAGCACAAACAGGCTATACAATAGACAGGTTTCACCTTGAAAAACTGTTGCACATATTCTGGTGATAATTCTCATGTATCAATACATACCCGGGCCTCAGACAAAGTACATACAATGTATTTTATAATAAGCATAATCAGAGCAATATATGCAGAGATCAGGGTTGGGGTCAATTCCATTTAAATTCCAGTCAATTCATTAAAGTAAATCAACTTCCCAAATTCCAAATCCTTGTTGAAAAGCATTGAAGAGAATTGGAATTGGAATTTCAATGTACTTCCTGAATTGACTGGAATTGAAAAGGAATTTACCCAAATCCTGATAGAGATATATTTATATCTATATGGTTAAAGCTATATATGTCACTGAAGCACTGTGGTGATGGGCGGTGTTGGGTGGTGTATTTTACTGAAGCCCTGTGGTGATGGGCGGTGTTGGGTGGTGTATTTTACTGAAGCCCTGTGGTGATGGGCGGTGTTGGGTGGTGTATTTTACTGAAGCCCTGTGGTGATGGGCGGTGTTGGTGGTGTATTTTACTGAAGCCCTGTGGTGATGGGCGGTGTTGGGTGGTGTATTTTACTGAAGCCCTGTGGTGATGGGCGGTGTTGGGTGGTGTATTTTACTGAAGTCCTGTGGTGATGGGCGGTGTTGGGTGGTGTATTTTACTGAAGCCCTGTGGTGATGGGCAGTGTTGGGTGGTGTATTTTACTGAAGCCCTGTGGTGATGGGCGGTGTTGGGTGGTGTATTTTACTGAAGCCCTGTGGTGATGGGCGGTGTTGGGTGGTGTATTTTACTGAAGCCCTGTGGTGATGGGCGGTGTTGGGTGGTGTATTTTACTGAAGCCCTGTGGTGATGGGCGGTGTTGGTGGTGTATTTTACTGAAGCCCTGTGGTGATGGGCGGTGTTGGGTGGTGTATTTTACTGAAGCCCTGTGGTGATGGGCGGTGTTGGGTGGTGTATTTTACTGAAGTCCTGTGGTGATGGGCGGTGTTGGGTGGTGTATTTTACTGAAGCCCTGTGGTGATGGGCGGTGTTGGGTGGTGTATTTTACTGAAGTCCTGTGGTGATGGGCGGTGTTGGGTGGTGTATTTTACTGAAGCCCTGTGGTGATGGGCGGTGTTGGGTGGTGTATTTTACTGAAGCCCTGTGGTGATGGGCGGTGTTGGTGGTGTATTTTCCTGAAGCCCTGTGGTGATGGGCGGTGTTGGGTGGTGTATTTTACTGAAGCCCTGTGGTGATGGGCGGTGTTGGGTGGTGTATTTTACTGAAGCCCTGTGGTGATGGGCGGTGTTGGGTGGTGTATTTTACTGAAGTCCTGTGGTGATGGGCGGTGTTGGGTGGTGTATTTTACTGAAGCACTGTGGTGATGGGCGGTGTTGGGTAGTGTATTTTACTGAAGTCCTGTGGTGATGGGCGGTGTTGGGTGGTGTATTTTACTGAAGCCCTGTGGTGATGGGCGGTGCAAAGTGACGTGTAAATTTACTAACATCACATTGTATCAGGATATTTCTGGAAGTGTTCGGTAGTGAAGATGTAGTATGGGTCCCAAATGGGCCCCTTATTGGGCCCTGGTCAAAAGTAGTGCACTATAAAGGGAATAGGGTGCAAAGTAGTGCACTATATAGGGAATAGGGTGTAAAGTAGTGCACTATATAGGGAATAGGGTGCAAAGTAGTGCACTATATAGGGAATAGGGTGTAAAGTAGTGCACTATATAGGGAATAGGGTGCAAAGTAGTGCTCTATATAGGGAATAGGGTGCCATTTGGGATGCAAATATAGAGTGCTTGATACTTACAGAGATCTAACAGAAGGAAGTGTGATTGCATCACAAGCAGCAGCCCATTAAAACACCCAGAAAACATTCAAGAGTGACGAGATACAAATCAATCAAGTGACACGGAGAGAGTTGAGTTTTTTTGCTTGCAGAAAAATAAACATATCACTGAATAAATGGAGAAATAATAAACAAAAAAAACAAGCTTTACATTCATGATGCTGCCCCCAAAAAAGTGCACTTTGTTTAAAATGCACAATCTTACAGAAACGAAAGGAAAAATTGTAAAGCTTTGTGAAGTTATCAGCACCCCTCGGCCTGTGCTGGATCCAAGCCATCGTCCCAGTCAAGAGAAACTCCAGCCATAGCATCAGCTTGTCATAGGGATTTACAGTAAGCACTAAAGTGGAACTGACAACGTTTTTAACAACATGAAATCTCATTACAATCTGTTCAGGAACAATATGACTTATTATTATTTTTTAAACATTTTCTGACAAACAAGCACTTAGATATGGTCATTTTCACGTTTTCATAAAATCATAGAATGTTTAGGAATGACGTAGGGTAAGGCATTTGTAAAAAATTGTATATCGATATAGAGTGGGAAAGCAGCCATGCGTTTTGGACAATTAATAGACACTGCAGTAAATAAAACCTCATTAAAAACACCTGTCTCGTCCAGGACCAGAGTCTATGCAGACCGGTGTGCCACAGCCAATCAGAGCTACAGTAGGCCTTTATGCAAATAAGCCATTTGCCATATGGGCCTGTCATCATTCACTTTGAACTGGACTGTGTGTTTACATGCAGTAGGACCTGCCATCATTCACTATGAACTGGACTGTGTGTTTACAGGCAGTAGGGCCTGCCATCATTCACTTTGAACTGGACTGTGTGTTTACAGGAAGTAGGGCCTGCCATCATTCACTTTGAACTGGACTGTGTGTTTACAGGAAGTAGGGCCTGCCATCATTCACTTTGAACTGGACTGTGTGTTTACAGGCAGTAGGGCCTGTCATCATTCACTTTGAACTGGACTGTGTGTTTACAGGCAGTAGGGCCTGCCATCATTCACTTTGAACTGGACTGTGTGTTTACAGGAAGTAGGGCCTGACATCATTCACTATGAACTGGACTGTGTGTTTACAGGCAGTAGGGCCTGTCATCATTCACTTTGAACTGGACTGTGTGTTTACAGGCAGTAGGACCTGACATCATTCACTATGAACTGGACTGTGTGTTTACAGGAAGTAGGGCCTGTCATCATTCACTTTGAACTGGACTGTGTGTTTACAGGAAGTAGGGCCTGTCATCATTCACTTTGAACTGGACTGTGTGTTTACAGGCAGTAGGGCCTGTCATCATTCACTTTGAACTGGACTGTGTGTTTACAGGAAGTAGGGCCTGTCATCATTCACTTTGAACTGGACTGTGTGTTTACAGGAAGTAGCAACAGTGTGACTTGAGATCATTACAGCTCATTCGCCAAAAAACACAAAATATACCTGAATGGATTTCTGTAAATATGTAAAACAGCACGGGAGTCCTCTTACATTTGTGAACTTTACAGTCCTATTGATTAAACATCCATGAAAAGGTAGGCTCTCTCTCTCTCCCTCAGTTATACACATCATCAACAACAAGATCAACAACTAATGCTAGCCAAAGCGAGATAAGCTCTAATCTAAGGAGGGCACATTAGATTACATTTTTCAGCTAGTTGACCGTCAAAATTGCACCTATAAACGATGGGGAATAGTAGCCTGCTCGTACTTCTGCAGGATGCCTGCCGATGACGCATGCTTGTTCCAACCCACGTTTTGACGTCTGAATGGGAACTTGCCTTCCCACCCATTTGATCTATGACAAGTGCATTTGATTGGCAACTAAGGATGTGTTCGTAAATTGCCTCCAGTGTGTTAGCGTGCACTCTGTGTTCGTAAATTCCGAGCGTTTCGCTCTTCGAGCGTACACTGTACTAATAACACTGGACGCTCTGGCTCAGGGTTGATCCGAGCGTTCCTCACAACCGCAGTCAAGCATCCAAGCTAACTGGCTAACGTTGGCTAGTTGGCTAGCTACTTCCAGACAAACATGAGAGAATACTTCACTCTGACCATTTTACTCGCTCTAGCAGAGCTGGTTAGGATGTTTCCATGTTATCTAGAGCATTAGTGACTAACTGTGCTGCTGGCAACAATTTTTGCCAACGTTTACCAACACCGGTCATATTCAGAGGGTGTTGCGCATTCGTACATTCATCAGTTATTCTGCGCTCTCAGACATTTCACTCAGACGAGAGTGCTCTAAAATCGGAGTAGATAGCCAGAGTGAATTTACAAACGCAAGAGATATGCTAACTGGATACCAGTCATTCAAGTCCAGCATAGCTAGCTAGCGAAGCGATTTATATTTCTTGCTAGCTAACCAAATGACACCTGTATCTCTCATCTCTCGACCTGTGGCCACGGAAAAACGATGATGGGGGGGAAAATGAGGTCACTCACTCCTCCAATGACATGATATCCTCCCAGCAGCTAGCTAGCTAATGTTAGGCCCTGTGTTTTTAACTGGCTACATCAATAGATGCGCTAGCCTATTAGCCACGTTATGACTGATTTGTGATCATTACCCTTGCTAGTTTGATTGTATTGAAATTAGCCTTAGTTACATTCGTCCGTTTTTGTCAACTATTGAGTCATTGAAACTGAAACAGTGTATCCCGAATGGGTGGTGGCAACAAACAACAAACTGTGATTTACAACCTGATAGCAATTTTTTTTGGGGGGGGGGACCATCAGGAAATGTATTGGTGAATTACACTGCTCAAAAAAATAAAGGGAACACTTAAACAACACAATGTAACTCCAAGTCAATCACACTTCTGTGAAATCAAACTGTCCACTTAGGAAGCAACACTGATTGACAATAAATTTCACTGTCAATCAGTGTTGCTTCCTAAGTGGACAGTTTGATTTCACAGAAGTGTGATTGACTTGGAGTTACATTGTGTTGTTTAAGTGTTCCCTTTATTTTTTTGAGCAGTGTATATTAATCATGTATCGAACTGCATCCATCTATTCTGCCCACAATGCCTTAGTGTACGTCATGGAATATTGAGTCAAATATAGTACCTCTTTAAAAATAAAAAAAATCTCTTATAATGTTGGTTTTGTAGCATAAACTGGGAAGTTGATATTTTTTGACTGATATTATGATTGTCTGTTTGTTTCATATCTGCAAAGTAATTAAAATTGGCTGCCAGTTCCACTTTAATAATAGACAAACAGGACCAGAGCCATATATTTAAAGAGTAGGTCCAACTTTTAGAATGTTGAATATTGTTCTAAATTCTAGACATTCAGTGACATAGCATTGTTTAAATATTCTCCATGTAATGTTAATGGGGGAGATAACATGGCTGTTATAGAATGTTGTAGTGTCATGTTAATGGGGGAGATAACATGGCTGTTATAGAATGTTGTAGTGTCATGTTAATGGGGGAGATAACATGGCTGTTATAGAATGTTGTAGTGTCATGTTAATGGGGGAGATAACATGGCTGTTATAGAATGTTGTAGTGTCATGTTAATGGGGAGATAACATGACTGTTATAGAATGTTGTAGTGTCATGTTAATGGGGGAGATAACATGGCTGTTATAGAATGTTGCAGTGTCATGTAAAATGCATCATGATGCAGAAACCTCAATGTCCCAGCTTTCTAAATATATTGCTCCGGATAGGGCACCTGTCTGCAGTGAGAGAACAACTCCTCAGGCTAGACAAAAATATTATTCTGTCGCATGAACAATCCATAGCCTAAGAGCCTAATAGTGGGCCAAGTCCTCCTCCCCTCCTCTGCAACAGTGTGGGCTGGCCCAGTCCTCCTCCCTCCTCTCCAACAGTGTGGGCTGGCCCAGTCCTCCTCCCCTCCTCTCCCACAGTGTGGGCTGGCCCAGTCCTCCTCCCTCCTCTCCAACAGTGTGGGCTGGCCCAGTCCTCCTCCCCTCCTCTCCCACAGTGTGGGCTGGCCCAGTCCTCCTCCCTCCTCTCCAACAGTGTAGTCTGGCCCAGTCCTCCTCCCCTCCTCTCCCACAGTGTGGGCTGGCCCCGTCCTCCTCCCCTCCTCTCCAACAGTGTGGTCTGGCCCAGTCCTCCTCCCCTCCTCTTCAACAGTGTGGGCTGGCTGGCCCAGTCCTCCTCCACTCCTCTGCAACAGTATGGGCTGGGTCTATTTCTAGGACTCTAGGAGAGGTTTCTGTTGGTGTTTTAAGAGAGGATCCAAAGTTAGGACCAGAACCCAGGCTGGTAGCAGTACGGGGACTGGGTTAGGACCAGAACCCATGCTGGACCAAGTTATGGCCAGAACACAGACTGGACCAGGTTAGGACCAGAACCCAGGCCGGTAGCGTTACAAGGACCGGATTAGGACCAGAACCCAGATTGGATCAGTGTACGACCAAAACCCAGGCTGGTAGCACAAGATGGACCGAGTTAGGATCAGAACCCAGGTTGGACCAGAGGAGGATCAGAACGCACACTGGACCAGGTTAGGAAAAGAACCCAGGCCGGTAGCGGTACGGGGAACATTTGGGGAACTGGGACTCTGGTTTGCAGAGTGGAAGGGTTGGGTCCAGACACTGTTCCTCGTCCTGTTGGTCCAGCAGATTGTCCCCCCTCCGCCGCGGGGAGGTTGAGCAGGGTGTAGGGGGCTCCATGGGGGTGGCTAGTACCTCCATGTCTCTGGGCTCCATGTGATGGGTTAGCAGTGGGTGTCCCCTCCTTGGTGAGGGCGTCGGCGCCTCCAGACTGTGTCCCCTCCTTGGGGATGGTGTCGGGGGCTCCAAGGGGGTAGGAAGCACGGTCATGTCCCTGCCAAACTCCACCGTGGGAGGGGTGTCTGTGCTGGTGGTGTGGGCTGGGGACTCTCCATTCCCCTGCCCCGCTCCTCTGCCCCGCCCAGGTGACTGGCCCAAGAAGACGTCGCAGCGTACCCGTGGCGAGGGGCGTGGTCTAACCAGGAAGTCCAGGGTTTTGGGTCGTTCAGGAGGGCAGCGGCGGCGGGGTGTAGGGGGAAACACCAGATTTGGATCTGGCAACCGGGGAACCTGGGATACGTGTTCACTTAGACCCCTGAGACCTCCATCTGTTTGAGAATAGAGAAAGAAAAACAGTTGTAGAACATCTCGGGATATTAAAGACAGGATGAATCAGGCCATATAGCTAGAGCAGATCAACAAGTAACTGTCTGTAGGAGAACAGTGAAGATACCTGTGGTCTCCGGAGTTGCTCTGACAGGTAAAGGAAAAGGGTGGATATAGTTTGGAGGGCAGCGTGTCTTGATGGCGCCGTCGGAGGGGGTCCGGTGTAGACAGCGTGAGGAGGATGGAACGGAGGGGAGATGGGTCGGGGTCAGGGACTGCCGAGGGTGACGCTTGAAGCTCTCCAGGTGTGTGTTGACCAAGGGGTTGAGTGAGGCATGCTGGGGCTGGGGGTGAACAGAGGTGTGGGGCTGGACAGAAGGCTGAACAGGGGCCTGGGGAGAGGCAGTGCGGTAGACCAACAGTTCCTCACTATCAGATCGTAACAGAGACCGCGTAGAATTACAGTCCGACACAGACGACAGTGACAGCAGTGTGAGAGATGACGGGAACAGTCCGCCTCCAACCCGCTCCGTCACCGGGGCAACCGAGTGCTTCAGGGGGCTCTCCTTGTCCCCTCCCCGCCTGAAGAGCTTGCGTGTGGGGGGACTGGTGCTCCGTCTCTGGCCCCCTGTCCCTGTACGGTGGAAGAAGCCCTCCCAGCGAGGTGGCTTGCTGCTCTCCGCAGCCCCCTCAGTCCCAGACCCAGAACCAGTCCCAGGCTGGGCCAGAGTCATCATATTGAAGCCCAGTCCTACTGCAGCCAGCAAGGCCCCACACCCCAGTAGCACCAGCTCTGACCTCCCCCGCCCGGCTTGACCCTTCCTACTGGGGGGCGTGTCCGGGGCCGGGGTGCTATGGTAACTAGGGCAGTACTCCCCGCCTCCTCCTGCGTTACCGTCGGCAACAGGCCCCTCCCTGTGGAAGGGGATGCAGAGGTAGGATTGGCTGGGGGATGCGTTGGCCCCTCCAGCTGGGTCAGTGGTGTAGCAGCAGTCTTCATTCTCTACAGGGAGGAGAGGGTTTCACGACATTACATTATTGTGGCTTTTGATTACTGGCAACCCTTTGTTGCTAAGGTACATGTCCTGACCTATCTCTGTTACATTCTGACCACACCGCTCGCATTGCGTGTGCCAGCGTTGCAAATAAATGTAACACATACATGTTATTCAATCATTGCACCAACACTGCTCACGAGCGTCAAACGTTCTATTTTGGGATGCTTGATGCTCTGCAAGTCCCGCCTCTCCCATCTCCTCATTGGATTTGAGGAGAATAGACCCACGTGGGTGATTGAAAGATGAACTGAGGTTCACACTCCAGTGCAGTTGGTGGTGGTAACGCACCTTAAAGTTGGTTGCCAACCGACATTTAAAGACCACAGAAGAAGAAGAAGCCTGAAGGAGGAGAGATGACTAGAAACTAACTAGGTTTACCTTTTATCTGCGGATTAATTGACGGAGTAGAGAACCTTGTGCATTTCAGGTAAAATAACAACCCAATGTTTATCCCAGGACAAATTAGCTAGCAACAGCAAGCATGTTAGGCTATCAGTATCAATCTTATACCAGTTCCTACCCATCTCTGATAATGTTATTTCAGGCCCTACCCATCTCTGATAATGTTATTTCAGTCCCTACCCATCTTTAATAATGTTATTTCAGTCCTTACCCATCTCTGATCATGTTATTTCAGTCCTTACCCATCTTTAATAATGTTATTTCAGTCACTACCCATCTCTAATAATGTTATTTCAGTCCTTACCCATCTCTGATAATGCTATTTCAGTCCTTACCCATCTTTAATAATGTTATTTCAGTCCCTACCCATCTCTGATCATGTTATTTCAGTCCTTACCCATCTCTGATAATGTTATTTCAGTCCTTACCCATCTCTGATAATGTTATTTCAGTCCTTACCCATCTCTGATCATGTTATTTCAGTCCTTACCCATCTCTGATAATGTTATTTCAGTCCTTACCCATCTCTGATAATGTTATTTCAGTCCTTACCCATCTTTAATAATGTTATTTCAGACCCTACCCATCTCTGATCATGTTATTTCAGTCCTTACCCATCTCTGATAATTTATTTCAGTCCTTACCCATCTCTGATAATGTTATTTCAGTCCTTACCCATCTCTGATAATGTTATTTCAGTCCTTACCCATCTCTGATAATGTTATTTCAGTCCTTACCCATCTTTAATAATGTTATTTCAGACCCTACCCATCTTTAATAATGTTATTTCAGTCCTTACCCATCTCTGATAATGTTATTTCAGTCCTTACCCATCTTTAATAATGTTATTTCAGTCCTTACCCATCTTTAATAATGTTATTTCAGTCCTTACCCATCTCTGATAATGTTATTTCAGTCCCTACCCATCTTTAATAATGTTATTTCACTCCTTACCCATCTTTAATAATGTTATTTCAGTCCTTACCCATCTTTAATAATGTTATTTCAGTCCTTACCCATCTTTAATAATGTTATTTCAGTCCTTACCCATCTCTGATAATGTTATTTCAGTCCTTACCCATCTTTAATAATGTTATTTCAGTCCTTACACATCTTTAATAATGTTATTTCAGTCCCTACCCATCTCTGATAATGTTATTTCAGTCCCTACCCATCTCTGATAATGTTATTTCAGTCCTTACCCATCTTTAATAATGTTATTTCAGTCCTTACCCATCTCTGATAATGTTATTTCAGTCCTTACCCATCTTTAATAATGTTATTTCAGTCCTTACCCATCTTTAATAATGTTATTTCAGTCCTTACCCATCTCTGATAATGCTATTTCAGTCCTTACCCATCTCAGTGAGGCTGGGTACCCCTGGTATGGCAGGGCTGTGTCTCGGTGACCTGCGGAGATTTGGGGCGCTGCAGGACCTCTGTCTGTTCCCCTCCTGAGGGACCTTGATGCTGGTAGGGACAGGAGATAAAGAGCTACAGAGAATCACTAAATAGTGGCATGTTAACTAGCCAATTTGGTATAAGTAAGGTCTGTTGTAGCCTGGTCGTTGTCATGCAAGACAGCACAAACATGTATGCGATCAGGTTAGACCCCCTGGTCCTGCCCCACCCACCCTCCCTCACCCTGCCCCATGCCTGACTCTTCCTCCTTCACCCTGCCCTGCCCTGGTCCTGCCCCGCCCTGGTCCTGCCCCACCCTGGTCCTGCCCCACCCTCCCTCACCCTGCCTCACCCCTCCTCTCACCTCTCATCATCACTGTGTTCTCTGTGTGAGCCCTTGATACGACCTTTCTTCCTGGATCCTCTCTTCTCTTCCTCCTCATCCAACCGGCCCCAACCTTTACACCCCTCTCCTCCTGGAGTCACTGGAAAAACACGGAACAAGACTCCATTTTAGAAGTTCACATTTACAAAAAATACGGAACAAGACTCCATTTTAGAAGTTCACATTTACAAAAAACACGGAACAAGACTCCATTTTAGAAGTTCACATTTACAAAAAACACGGAACATTTTAGAAGTTCACATTTACAAAAACACGGAACAAGACTCCATTTTAGAAGTTCACATTTACAAAAAACACGGAACAAGACTCCATTTTAGAAGTTCACATTTACAAAAACACGGAACATTTTAGAAGTTCACATTTACAAAAAACTAAAAAACATAGAATGTGTTTTTTTGTCATGAGAGCTCTTCTTTGTAAGATGTTTTCATTACACATGGTAAATAAACATTAACTAACAATACATAATGGTTCCAAATAATACCCATCTCTGATGATGATGATGATCTTGAGACTGATTCCCTGACCTGTCAATGTTTTTAATTAGCTGTTTTTGATTTTGTTATACTCTTGTGAATTCTATGGTTTTTACTAGATTATTTGTAGTTTTTCCGTTTTGTTTTGTCTGTAATTTTTGTAATGACTTGGTGCTGCCTATCTTGGCCAGGACGCTCTTGAAAAAGAGATTTTAAATCTCAATGAGCCCTTCCTGGATAATTAAACGTTTAAATGAAAAATTTATAAAAAATACCGAACATGTGCTGAACTGTAAATATGGTCAATGGTCAACCCAAACCTAAGAGGATATACAGTATCAGCTGATTGTAAGTCACCGTCTGCCAAAAAAAAAGGTACAACGTAATGTAAATAGTATATAGTGTTTACGTTGTATGGCTCTGAGGCGCGGTAGTAACGGGGCCTGGGGACTGGTGGGAGGGCTGGAGAGACTGCCCAGTAGACTCCGGCATCGGTCGTGAGAGGGAGAGGCCTGCACGGTGATCTTGTGTTGGAAATCTGGAGACAGAAGAGCACAAACAAATCAAACAAGGTCCATATATACTGTGATTTAGAACTAAAACAATTCATGTAAATCACTGGCTTCATACAGCCTTCATACAGGCTACATACAGCCTTCATGCAGGCTACATACAGCCTTCATGCAGGCTACATACAGCCTTCATACAGGCTACATACAGCCTTCATACAGGCTACATACAGGCTTCATACAGGCTACATACAGCCTTCATACAGGCTACATACAGCCTTCATACAGGCTACATACAGCCTTCATACAGGCTACATACAGCCTTCATATAGGCTACATACAGGCTACATACAGCCTTCATACAGGCTACATACAGCCTTCATACAGGCTACATACAGGCTACATACAGCCTTCATACAGGCTACATACAGCCTTCATACAGGCTACATACAGCCTTCATACAGGCTACATACAGCCTTCATACAGGCTACATACAGCCTTCATACAGGCTACATACAGCCTTCATACAGGCTTCATACAGGCTACATACAACCTTCATACAGGCTACATACACAATGTGGAGCTATATACAGGGAGTACCAGTACCAGATCAATGTGGAGCTATATACAGGGAGTACCAGTACCAGATCAATGTGGAGCTATATACAGGGAGTACCAATACCAGATCAATGTGGAGTTATATACAGGGAGTACCAGTACCAGATCAATTTGGATCGTAGGGATGGTGCCAGGTTTCCTCCAGATATGACGCTTGGCATTCAGGACAAAGAGTTCAATCTTGGTTTCATCAGATCAGAGAATCTTGTTTCTCATGGTCTGAGTCTTTTAGGAGCCTTTTGGCAAACTCCAAGCGGGCTGTCATGTGCCTTTTACTGAGGAGTGGTTTCCGTCTGGCCACTCTACCATAAAGGACTGATTGGTGGAGTGCTGCAGAGATGGTTGTCCTTCTAGAAGGTTCTCCCATCTCCACAGAGGAACTCTGGAGCTCTGTCAGAGTGACCATTGGGTTCTTGGGCACCTCCCTGACCAAGGCCCTTCTCCCCCGATTGCTCAGTTTGGCCGGGCGGCCAGCTCTAGGAAGAGTCTTGGTGGTTCCAAACTTCTTCCATTTAAGAATGATAGAGGCCACTGTGTTCTTGGGGACCTTCAATGCTGCAGACATTTTTTGGTATCCTTCCCCAGATCTGTGCCTCGACACAATCCTGTCTCGGAGCTCTATGGACAATTACTTCGACCTCATGGCTTGGTTTTTGCTCTGACATGCACTGTCACCTGTGGGACCTTATATAGACAGGTGTGTGCCTTTCCAAATCATGTCCAATCAATTGAATTTACCACAGGTAAACTCCAACCAACTTGTAGAAACATCTCAAGGATCATCAATGGAAACAGGATGCACCTGAGCTCAATTTCAAGTCTCATAGCAAAGGGTCTGAATACTTATGTAAATAAGCTATTTCTGTTTTTATAATCAATACATTTGCAAATTAAAACTGTTTTTGCTTTGTCATTATGGGATATTGTGTGTAGATGGGTGAGAAAAAAAGTATTAAATCAATTTTAGAATAAGCCTGTAACACAACAAAATGTCAAGGGGTGTGGCGTCGGTATGATTGTGTGTGTTATGTGTGTGTGTGTGTGGCGTCGGTATGATTGTGTGTGTTATGTGTGTGTGTGTGTGTGGCGTCGGTAGGATTGTGTGTGTTATGTGTGTGTGTGTGTGTGGCGTCGGTATGATTGTGTGTGTTATGTGTGTGTGTGTGTGTGGCGTCGGTATGATTGTGTGTGTTATGTGTGTTGTGTCGGTATGATTGTGTGTGTTATGTGTGTGTGTGTGTGTGGCGTCGGTATGATTGTGTGTGTTATGTGTGTGTGTGTGTGGCGTCGGTATGATTGTGTGTGTTATGTGTGTGTGTGTGTGGCGTCGGTATGATTGTGTGTGTGTGTGTGTGTGGCGTCGGTATGATTGTGCGTGTTATGTGTGTGTGTGTGGCGTCGGTATGATTGTGTGTGTTATGTGTGTGTGTGTGGCGTCGGTATGGTTGTGTGTGTTATGTGTGTGTGTGTGGCGTCGGGATGGTTGTGTGTGTGTGTGGCGTCGGTATGATTGTGTGTGTTATGTGTGTGTGTGTGGCGTCGGTATGGTTGTGTGTGTTATGTGTGTGTGTGTGGCGTCGGTATGGTTGTGTGTGTTATGTGTGTGTGTGTGGCGTCGGGATGGTTGTGTGTGTGTGTGGCATCGGTATGGTTGTGTGTGTTATGTGTGTGTGTGTGGCGTCGGTATGGTTGTGTGTGTGTGTGGCGTATGTAGTGTATGGGTTTGTGTGAGTGTGTATATATAGTGTTGTGAGTGTGTATATATAGTGTTGTGAGTGTGTATATAGTGTTGTGAGTGTGTATATATAGTGTTGTGAGTGTGTATATATAGTGTTGTGAGTGTGTGTGGCGTCGGTATGATTGTGTGTGTTATGTGTGTGTGTGTGGCGTCGGTATGATTGTGTGTGTTATGTGTGTGTGTGTGGCGTCGGTATGGTTGTGTGTGTTGTGTTGTGAGAGTGCATAGAGTCAGTGCAGATAGTCCGGCTAACCATTCAATTAACTATTTAACAGTCTTAAGGCTATTTAACAGTCTTAAGGCTATTTAACAGTCTTATGGCTATTTAACAGTCTTAAGGCTATTTAACAGTCTTAAGGCTATTTAACAGTCTTAAGTCTATTTAACAGTCTTAAGGCTATTTAACAGTCTTAAGGCTATTTAACAGTCTTATGGCTATTTAACAGTCTTAAGGCTATTTAACAGTCTTATGGCTATTTAACAGTCTTAAGTCTATTTAACAGTCTTAAGGCTATTTAACAGTCTTATGGCTATTTAACAGTCTTATGGCTATTTAACAGTCTTATGGCTATTTAACAGTCTTATGGCTATTTAACAGTCTTATGGCTATTTAACAGTCTTAAGGTTAAAAGGCTATTTAACAGTCTTATGGCTATTTAACAGTCTTAAGGCTATTTAACAGTCTTAAGGTTAAAAGGCTATTTAACAGTCTTAAGGCTATTTAACAGTCTTATGGCTATTTAACAGTCTTATGACTATTTAACAGTCTTAAGGCTATTTAACAGTCTTAAGGCTATTTAACAGTCTTAAGGCTATTTAACAGTCTTATGGCTATTTAACAGTCTTAAGGCTATTTAACAGTCTTATGACTATTTAACAGTCTTATGGCTATTTAACAGTCTTAAGGCTATTTAACAGTCTTATGGCTATTTAACAGTCTTAAGGCTATTTAACAGTCTTAAGGCTATTTAACAGTCTTAAGGCTATTTTACAGTCTTAAGGCTATTTAACAGTCTTAAGGCTATTTTACAGTCTTAAGGCTATTTAACAGTCTTATGGCTATTTAACAGTCTTAAGGCTATTTAACAGTCTTAAGGCTATTTAACAGACTTAAGGCTATTTAACAGTCTTAAGGCTATTTTACAGTCTTAAGGCTATTTAACAGTCTTAAGGCTATTTAACAGTCTTAAGGCTATTTAACAGTCTTAAGGCTATTTAACAGACTTATGGCTATTTAACAGTCTTAAGGCTATTTAACAGTCTTATGGCTATTTAACAGTCTTAAGGCTATTTAACAGTCTTAAGGCTATTTAACAGTCTTAAGGCTATTTAACAGTCTTAAGGCTATTTAACAGACTTAAGGCTATTTAACAGTCTTATGGCTATTTAACAGTCTTATGGCTATTTAACAGTCTTAAGGCTATTTTACAGTCTTAAGGCTATTTAACAGTCTTAAGGCTATTTAACAGTCTTAAGGCTATTTAACAGTCTTAAGGCTATTTAACAGACTTAAGGCTTGAGGGTCTCTGAGCCCGTTGGTCTGAAAGCCGACACTCCAGTACCGTTAAGGCTTGAGGGTCTCTGAGCCCGTTGGTCTGAAAGCCGACGCTCCAGTACCGTTAAGGCTTGAGGGTCTCTGAGCCCGTTGGTCTGAAAGCCAACGCTCCAGTACCGTTAAGGCTTGAGGGTCTCTGAGCCCGTTGGTCTGAAAGCCGACGCTCCAGTACCGTTAAGGCTTGAGGGTCTCTGAGCCCGTTGGTCTGAAAGCCGACGCTCCAGTACCGTTAAGGCTTGAGGGTCTCTGAGCCCGTTGGTCTGAAAGCCGACGCTCCAGTACCGTTAAGGCTTGAGGGTCTCTGAGCCCGTTGGTCTGAAAGCCGACGCTCCAGTACCGTTAAGGCTTGAGGGTCTCTGAGCCCGTTGGTCTGAAAGCCGACGCTCCAGTACCGTTTGCCGGACGGTAGCCGAGTGAACGGTCTATGGCCTCAGTGATGTACTGGGCTGTCCGCACCACCCTCTGTAGGGCCTTCCTCTGACACCGCCTGGTATAGAGGTTCTGGATGGCAGGGAGTTTGGCCCCAGTGATGTACTGGGCTGTCCGCACCACCCTCTGTAGGGCCTTCCTCTGACACCGCCTGGTATAGAGGTTCTGGATGGCAGGGAGCTCGGCCCCAGTGATGTACTGGGCTGTCCGCACCACCCTCTGTAGGGCCTTCCTCTGACACCGCCTGGTATAGAGGTTCTGGATGGCAGGGAGTTCGGCCCCAGTGATGTACTGGGCTGTCCGCACCACCCTCTGTAGGGCCTTCCTCTGACACCGCCTGGTATAGAGGTTCTGGATGGCAGGGAGTTTGGCCCCAGTGATGTACTGGGCTGTCCGCACCCCCCTCTGTAGGGCCGTCCTCTGATACCGCCTGGTATAGAGGTTCTGGATGGCAGGGAGTTTGGCCCCAGTGATGTACTGGGCTGTCCGCACCACCCTCTGTAGGGCCTTCCTCTGACACCGCCTGGTATAGAGGTTCTGGATGGCAGGGAGTTCGGCCCCAGTGATGTACTGGGCTGTCCGCACCACCCTCTGTAGGGCCTTCCTCTGACACCGCCTGGTATAGAGGTCCTGGATGGCAGGGAGTTCGGCCCCAGTGATGTACTGGGCTGTCCGCACCACCCTCTGTAGCACCTTTGCGGTCAGGGTGGTGCATTTTCCATACCAAGCGGCGATGCAGCCAGTCAAGATACCCTCGCTGGTGCAGCTGTATAATCTTTTGAGGGTCTGAGGGTATATGCCAAATCTTTTCAGCTGCCCGAGGGGGAAGAGACGCTGTCGTGCGAATGTGGAGTGGACCGTGTTAAGTACTTGATGTGGAGGTCAAGGAATTTGACGCTCTCGACCCGCTCCACTACAGCCCTTTCGATGTTCTCCGCCCACTCTAGTTCCTATGTGGAGCTCTGGTCAAAACTAGTGCACTATATAGGGAATAGGGCTCTGGTCAAAACTAGTGCACTATATAGGGAATAGGGCTCTGGTCAAAAGTAGGGTACTATATAGGGAATAGGGCCCTGGTCTAAAGTAGTGCACTATATAGGGAATAGGGTGCCATTTGAGCAGACCCAGAGCCAGGATAAAGTGATTTAGGGGGCAATTGAAATCGGTGAGAGGGCACAATAGTTTTTTATCTGGGCGGGGGGGGGGGGGTTCTGGCATTGGAATTATATTGAATTCTGTTTATATCACGCTGTACCACAATCAGTACAAATGCCGAGACCATCGAGTGCTTTTGACCAAGAGGTGCCGCATCTGCAGTAATTGAGTATTCCAGCCACTCTCTTCCTATGATCCAGTTGCTATTAAATGAATGTTTTTTTGGGGGGGGATGGGGGGGGCAGAAAACCATGCATCTTGGGTAATAGGAATCTATAGGCTAACCTGGGCTGGCTCCTCTGTTCCGCGATCGTCAGGAACAGTCGGAGTTGGAGGAGGGACTGTGGAGCCATTATCCTGACCACACTTGTGGAAGCCTCCTAGCTGGAGCTCGGCAGCATCATCGCTACCGGGCTTGACGGCGGCCTCGTGGTTTCATTTCTGATATACATCGCGGCTGTGGCAGATTAACTGGTTAAAGCGAAATTGGCGAATAGCCTGTTACAGCTAGCTAAGAGGCTAACTCAACTCTGTTGAAACTTGACCCCGTTCTTTATAAATCTAAAAATTACACGCGGAGGTCTTTCACGTTTTTCTACCACAGAGGAGCACTGTTTTTTGTTATGGAAACACAAAGGACTCATACCTAACCGCCCAGGGGCTTTCCATAGCCCCCCAGTGCACTCTGTCCATGGTGCTGACACAGCGCAGCGGAGATACAGACCAACCTGTCACTCAATCATTTGAACTTTGCTGCTATTTTTATATTGGGACATAAAACTAAAAGTGAAGGGGTTTAAGCCTCTCTCTCTCTCTCTTTCTCTCGTGGATCCTGGCTCTGCATTTGAACTTTTTTGCTATTTTTATATAGGGACATATAACTAAATAAATATAAATATATAACTAAATAAATATAAATATATAACTAAATAAATATAAACAAATAACTAAATAAATATAAAATATAACTAAATAAATATAAATATATAACTAAATAAATATAAATATATAACAAAATAAATATAAATATATAACTAAATAAATATAAATATATAACTAAATAAATATAAACAAATAACTAATAAATATAAAAATATAACTAAATAAATATAAATATATAACTAAATAAATATAAACAAATAACTAAATAAATATAAAAATATAACTAAATAAATATAAAAATATAACTAAATAAATATAAAAATATAACTAAATAAATATAAACAAATAACTAAATAAATATAAACATATAACTAAATAAATATAAGCATATAACTAAATAAATATAAACATATAACTAAATAAATATAAAAATATAACTAAATAAATATAAAAATATAACTAAATAAATATAAACAAATAACTAAATAAATATAAACATAACTAAATAAATATAAATATATAACTAAATAAATATAAAAATATAACTAAATAAATATAAAAATATAACTAAATAAATATAAACAAATAACTAAATAAATATAAACAAATAACTAAATAAATATAAACATATAACTAAATAAATATAAGCATATAACTAAATAAATATAAACATATACCGGTAACTAAATAAATATAAACAAATAACTAAATAAATATAAACATAACTAAATAAATATAAATATATAACTAAATAAATATAAAAATATAACTAAATAAATATAAAAATCTAACTAAATAAATATAAATATATAACTACAACTGAAAGAGTTAAGCCACTTTTTGCCATGGCAACATGCATTCACACACAGAAACAGAAACAAACATTCATACACAAACGCACACAAACAGCTCTTCAATGGGCAGTAGCGCAGAGCCATTGTGGATCCTGTCTCTGCACTTGAGACCCACAGACATCAGCCTTCTGTCCAGTCCTACTGATGAAACACCTACCTGAAGGCAGACTGATCCTGTTCCCATCCTTCAGTTTGAGACGTGAGCGTCTGAACTTGCCCTGCCTGCTCTCCACGCGGGGTTTCTCCTGGTACAGCTGGTGGATGATAACGTTCAGCTCCCTCTCCAGGATATGGATCTCCCTCTCAGCCAGCTCCTGCTCCCTCCTCCTCAGCTCCTCCTCCTGGCTCTTCTGCTGCAGCGCCGCACGACTCAGCTCCTCCTCCCACGACCTCAGCTCCTGGTGACAAGGTTAGAGGTCAGGGGAGATTTAACCATGGCGGGCAGATCTTTTTGTTTTGTGTTTGGGGGGGATTATAGATTACACTACAGTATATCACTACCCCATATCCATAGCCTGGTTCAACAACCATTAAAGTTTGCAAGACAGCACAAACAAATCTGCAACCAGGCTAGATTATCACGTGGCCCCATGTTGTATGATGTGGAAACCGCCACGGCCAGAGGCCTCTGATCTTTTGAAAGCTAACTTAAGAAGCCTATCCCGCTACCTTCTCTTTGACCCTAAGCTGGTCGAACATCTCCTGGATCTCCATCTTCCAGTCGTCCTGCAGGGAGTGGAAGGACTCGACTGGCATCTCGAAGAAACCTGATTCCTCTATAGTTGTCAGCTGATCCAGGATACTGGTGAAGAGAGGTCGCAGGTGGGGGTCTGGACTCCAGCAGTCTGGATGAGAGAAGAAGAAGCAGCAGAAGAAGAAGTTAAAGGTGCCTCCACTTTTTTGGAGGCAGGCCACTCGATTTCGTCTCTGCGTTATATTGGCATCGAACATGTCACCCTCCCTAGGAGATGGGGTGACCTTGATAACTTATTATTAAAACGAGAGGCTGCCTGGATCTTTAACTTAAAGACCCTTGCTCCCTTCGGTCTCAACGTAGACTTTGATCTGAAGCCATTCTTGTGATTATTGTGACTTTGCCATTGTAATTGTTTGTAAGCTTGTGTAGTCTAAAATGAATCTATGATCGTATGCTATCCATTTGTTTTTTGTATGCTGTTCTTTGTATGCCATTTTAATATTAACCAATGATATTAGGCCACTTTTGGCCATGATTACAGACACCTGTGTGTCTTTTGACACTATATAAACGAGTCATCCCGCAGTGTTTGTGATTATACCCTGATGAAGACAGCTTGGCTGTCGAAACGTTGGATATTACATTTTTGCATCTGAGCTCCTAGATAGATGATAGATAGAACAATGAGACAGATATTTCACTGGATGTGATAAATGTGAAGCATCCTGTTGGCCGTTTCCTCTCACTACCAAATATGATGGTGAGAGGAAACGCAGTGGCCCGGCAGTGGGAGAAGGAGATGGATTTTGGCCGACATTTTTCTACTGTTCTCATTGATGAAACATTTAATCTCAATATAGTTTATTAAAAATATGATATATTTTACAAACAGAGTGGACTAAAATGTGATAGATTTTACCCTTTGCCAAAGTTGCGTTGTTTAGAAGGAGTGTTAGGGCGATTTGAGTTAGTGCACAAGTGCACTTCAAAGAGTAGATGTTCCCTAACGGAAATATGCAAATACATGCTAGAACGCGCCAATAGGCTCCTGCTAGCTCGTGCTTGGCTCTGCCCCACTATGATTCATTTGTTTCCATTGGAAACGACAGGCTGTGGTCTATCTTGGGTTAGTTATTGTCACGCCCTGATCATAGAGAGCCCTTGTTTTCTCTGTGGTGTAGTAGGTCAGGGCGTGACTAGGGGGTATTCTAGTTTATAATTTCTATGTTGTGTTCTAGTTTATATTTTCTATGTTGGTGTTTTGTATGATTCCCAATTAGAGGCAGCTGGTAATCGTTGCCTCTAATTGGGGATCATATTTAGGTAGCCATTTCTCCCACTTGTGTTTGTGGGATATTGTTTGTGGTGGTGCTTGTGTCATGTTTCGGTTGAAGAAGTTTCACTTTAAATAAATATGTGGAACTCAACAAGCGCCTTGGTCCGTTTCTTACAGCAACCGTGACAGTTATAAAAACTCTTTGGATATAACGTTTTGTTAGTATCTCTCTCTCTATATATAATAAATATACACTCTACCGGTCAAAAGTTTTATATATATATATATATATATATGACGGCACTCAATGGATCTACAGAGGACCTCAATGTAAATAAGTAATAATTTATTTTTGTACAAATATCTATCTATTATGGATCAGGATGGAGATGGATATAGTTATTTATTTACATATCTTATAATCGAATCATCTGTATTATTAAGGTAATGAAGTTTACGTTCTCTCAACAAATAGGTGGCTGTTGGCCTCATTTAAGAATGGCTAACAGAAAGCAGCTTTACCTTCCATGAGACGGGCGAAGGGCTCTGGGCAGGTGGAAGGGATGGGCAACGACAGCTTATTCATGGCCACTCCGTACGCCACAGCGAGACAATCAATGCCCCTGAATGGCACTTCGCCCGTCAGCAGCTCCCACAGGAGAACCCCGTAGCTACAGGGTTGGGAGAGATCAGGAACGAGATGGAAGAAGTTATGGAAACAGACAGCTGGGATTTCTGGAAATATTGGGAATTTTGGGAAAGCTACCGGAGTTTTGAAACCAGCAGAGAGAATAGACAGCAGAGAGAATAGACAGCAGTGAGAATAGACAGCAGAGAGAATAGACGGCAGAGATAATAGACGGCAGAGATAATAGACAGCAGAATAGACAGCAGAGAGAATAGACAGCAGAGAGAATAGACGGCAGAGATAATAGACAGCAGAATAGACGGCAGAGAGAATAGACAGCAGAGAGAATAGTCAGCAGAGAGAATAGACGGCAGAGATAATAGACAGCAGAATAGACGGCAGAGAGAATAGACAGCAGAGAGAATAGACAACAGTGAGAATAGACAGCAGAGAGAATAGACGGCAGGGATAATAGACAGCAGAATAGACAGCAGAGAGAATAGACAGCAGAGAGAATAGACAGCAGAGAGAATAGACAGCAGTGAGCAGAAAGCTGATGGACAGAGAGAGTTAACAAATTTCTTAAAAATCACATTATCTTGAGCAAAAGCCAAATTGGATTTATACCAAAACATTATACGACTGATCATATTTACACCCTAGAGACCCTGATAGATAAACCTGTCCACCAAAATAATACCAAAATGGACTGTTCTACAAAGTTATTGAAAGTGGTGTAGGGGGTAAAACATATGACATAATTACATCAATGTATACTGGCAATATGTGCAGCATCAAAATTGGCAAGTAAAGAACAGAATTATTTAACCAGGGGCGGGGCCTTCGCCAGGTTTGCAATCTGAGCCCTGCACTCTTCAATATTTACATCAATGAATTGGCCACTATTCTAGAACAATCCTCAGCCCCTGGTGTTAGTCTCCACAATTCAGAGCTTAATTAAATTACCCAGATTTCAGGGAATTAGACCAAAGTTCCCAATTGGTACAAAATATACAATGCCTTCAGAAGGTATTCACACCCCTTTACTTTTTAGTAAATGTTGTTGTGTTACAGCCTGAATTTAAAATTGATTAAATTTAGATTTTTTTGGTCACTGCACACAATACCCCACAATTATTATTATTATTATTATTTTAATTACAAATGAATTACAAATTAAAAGCTGAAATATCAGTAAGTATTCAACCCCTTTTGTTATGACAAGCCTGTCACGTTCCTGACCTGTTTTATGTTATTTTTGTATGTGTTTAGTTGGTCAGGGCGTGAGTTGGGGTGGGCATTCTATGTTTTGTGTTTCTATGTTTAGGTCACTTGTAATTAGCCTTATATGGTTCTCAATCAGAGACAGGTGTTTGACGTTTTCCTCTGATTGAGAACCATATATAGGTTGGCTGTTCACACTGTTTGTTTGTGGGTGATTGTCTCCTGTGTTTGTGTCTGCGCACCACACGGGACTGTTTCGGTTGTTCATTCGTTTGATGTAGTCTGTTCCTGTTCGTGAGTTCTTCGTGTAGTTATGTAAGTTCCATGTTCAGGTCTGTCTACGTCGTTTTGTTATTTTGTAATTTTCCAAGTGTTTTTCGTGTTCGTCTTCGTCTTTAAATGAATTTCAATATGTCATCACACCTCGCTGCATTTTGGTCCTCCGATCCTTCTCTCCTCTCCTCGTCCGAGGAAGATCTAGACACCCGTTACAAAGCCTAAATAAGTTCAGGAGTAAACATTTGCTTAACTTGTCACATTATAATTTGCATGGACTCACTCTGTGTGCAATAATTATGTTTAACATGATTTTTGAGAGACTACCTCATCTCTGTACCCCACACATACAATTATCTGTAAGGTCCCTCAGTCGAGCAGTGAATTTCAAACACAGATTCAACCACAAAGACCAGGGAGGTTTTCCAATGCCTCACAAATTGGTTGATGGGTAGAAATAAAAAAGCAGACATTGAATATGCCTTTGAGCATGGTGAAATTATTAATTACACTTTGGATGGTGTATCAATACACCCAGTCAATACAAAGATACAGGCGTCCTTCCTAACTCAGTTGCAGGAGAGGAAGGAAACCGCTCAGGGATTTCACCATGAGGCCAATGGTGACTTTAAAACAGTTACAGAGTTCAATGGCTGTGATAAGAGAAAACTGACGATGGATCAACAACATTGTAGTTACTCCACAAGATTATCCTACATGTCCAGAGGAAACTACAAACAATGCATGCAGGGCAGAATTAGGCCAAAATCCACTAATAGTACAAACGTAAGTTTTGAAACATCTAAAATACAGTGACCCCCTCTCATATCATTACCAAGCCCTGCAATGCCAAGAACTGAGCAAAGAATAGAGTCCCCTCATCCAGCTGGTCCTGGGGCTGAGTTCACTAACCTGTTCTACTAACACACTGAAGCCTCAGTCCCCTCATCCAGCTGCTCCTGGGGCTGAGTTCACTAACCTGTTCTACTAACACACTGAAGCCTCATTCCCCTCATCCAGCTGGTCCTGGGGCTGAGTTCACAAACCTGTTCTACTAACACACTGAAGCCTCAGTCCCCTCATCCAGCTGGTCCTGGGGCTGAGTTCACTAACCTGTTCTACTAACACACTGAAGCCTCAGTCCCCTCATCCAGCTGGTCCTGAGGCTGAGTTCCCAAACCTGTTCTACTAACACACTGAAGCCTCAGTCCCCTCATCCAGCTGGTCCTGGGGCTGAGTTCACAAACCTGTTCTACTAACACACTGAAGCCTCAGTCCCCTCATCCAGCTGGTCCTCGGGCTGAGTTCACTAACCTGTTCTACTAACACACTGAAACCTCAGTCCCCTCATCCAGCTGGTCCTGGGGCTGAGTTCACAAACCTGTTCTACTAACACACTGAAGCCTCAGTCCCCTCATCCAGCTGGTCCTGGGGCTGAGTTCACTAACCTGTTCTACTAACACACTGAAGCCTCAGTCCCCTCATCCAGCTGGTCCTCGGGCTGAGTTCACTAACCTGTTCTACTAACACACTGAAACCTCAGTCCCCTCATCCAGCTGGTCCTGGGGCTGAGTTCACTAACCTGTTCTACTAACACACTGAAGCCTCAGTCCCCTCATCCAGCTGGTCCTGGGGCTGAGTTCACAAACCTGTTCTACTAACACACTGAAGCCTCAGTCCCCTCATCCAGCTGGTCCTGGGGCTGAGTTCACTAACCTGTTCTACTAACACACTGAAGCCTCAGGACCAGAACATCCAATCAATCAGGATAAACCAAATTACAACACAGTCAAAACAAAACTACATTACTTATTGGGAAACACAAGCACAAACACAAAGCAAAATGCAGTGCTGTCTGGCCGTAAATCGAAAGTACACCGTGGCAAACTATTTGACCATGGTTACTGATCAAAAGTACAGGCTCAGTGAGCACAGCCTTGCCATTGAGAAGGGTAGACACAGGAAAACCTGGCTCCCTGTAGAGGAAAGGCTGTGCAACCACTGCACCACAGCAGAACCTGAGACAGAGCTGCATTAAAAAAGTATCAAACAATTAGTGTCATTTCCCAAAATTTGACACCCTTATTGAAGGTTTCAAAGACCTCTCTGATGAGAATAAGCTACCCGTCCTGTTGGGGGAGGACGCAGAGAGCTGTGGGTTGGCAGCGCACTACATTGCTGCCTGCCATAAGATGAGGGACAGTGTCTGACAGACCAACTAACGTGCACATGTCCTCCAACAAACAGACCAACCAACCCGCACATTTACTATTCATTATTATTTTTACTGATTACCCTGTTGACAATCTTTATTATTATAATTTTGTTAATATTGTAAATATGAACAATATTGGGGGGGGGGGGGCATTATGGCACCACAGAGAGACAGGAACAGAGCCATCCCTGTCCACAGCCTCCAACTACCTCCACACCTCCAGCCAGGCAGGTATTTCATCCTAAAACAAGGGCTGGACACAAGCCACCTGGCATGGTCAATGATAAGTCATGAGAGTCTGCTGCAACATAGAAAGCTCTGCTTCTGGCCTGCTTCTGCTGCTATATCGAAAATTACCTTTAAATGCCGCATAGCTGACAAAGCTCAATGGAATTAAATCCTGGCCTTATCAGAGCTGATGTGGCTAGGTTATTCTGTGTTTCAGACGAGGGTAAGACGATCACAATCATCTCTTGTTGAAAACGATTACAGCGCCGGTTCCTCATTTGGGTGCAGTCGTCATACTACTACTGCAATGCTTTACTAGATCCATAGCTGAATAAATGACTCAATGCTTTACTAGATCAAGAGCTGAATAAATGACTTAATGCTTTACCAGATCAAGAGCTGAATAAATGACTCAATGCTTTACTAGATCCAGAACTGAATAAATGACTCAATGCTTTACTAGATCAAGAGCTGAATAAAATACTCAATGCTTTACTAGATCAAGAGCTGAATAAATGACTCAATGCTTTACCAGATCAAGAGCTGAATTAATGACTCAATACTTTACTAGATCCAGAGCTGAATAAATGACTCAATGCTTTACTAGATCCAGAGCTGAATAAATGACTCAATGCTTTACTAGATCCAGAGCTGAATAAATGACTCAATGCTTTACTAGATCCAGAGCTGAATAAATGACTCAATGCTTTACTAGATCCAGAGCTGAATAAATGACTCAATGCTTTACTAGATCCAGAGCTGAATAAATGACTCAATGCTTTACTAGATACAGAGCTGAATAAATGACTCAATGCTTTACCAGATCAAGAGCTGAATAAATGACTCAATGCTTTACTAGATCCAGAGCTGAATAAATGACTCAATGCTTTACTAGATCCAGAGCTGAATAAATGACTCAATGCTTTACTAGATCCAGAACTGAATAAATGACTCAATGCTTTGCTAGATAGAGCTGAATACATGACTCAATGCTTTACCAGATCAAGAGCTGAATGAAGTACTCAATGGTTTACTAGATCAAGAGCTGAATAAATGACTCAATGCTTTACTAGATCCAGAACTGAATAAATGACTCAATGCTTTACTAGATCCAAAGCTGAATAAATGACTCCTCCAACCCTCTAGATCTAAGTGAGATAGAACAGACAGTTTCCTGCCTCATCACTTCCTATCCCGGCCCATGCGCCCCCCCCCCCCCCCCCCCCAGCCCACCTCCAGACGTCGCTGCCTTTAGAGAAGGTGGAGGAGCGGATGACCTCGGGTGCCATCCAGGCGTAAGTGCCGGCGGCGGACATCTTGGTGGTACGGTGCCACTCCCTCGCCAGGCCGAAGTCGGTGATCTTTAACGTCTTGTTGCTCAGATCCTCCATCTCGACCTTTTCCAGGATCAGGACTGGTCCAGAAGAGGGCGGGTGTTGGTGAGGGAGGGAGTGACGAGGAGGGTTTTGGGCGGGGGGGGGGGCGGGGGACGGGTGGGAGGATAACGGTAACATGGGTGTGTTGGAAGGTAGGAGGGGTTTGAATGTAGAGGGATACAGGCCAATTGGGGTTTTGGTGGCGGGATGGCAGGATAGCAGGCAGTCATTCAAATATAAATTATTAAAGTTGTTTTCCAAAATAAAGGGAAGAACAAAAGGGAAAACCATACCATGATGAAAGGAGAGAGAGAAGCAGGAAGAGAAACAACAAAAGAGAAAAGTGAATGAGATGATTAAAGTATAAAATGAAAGAAAGCAGGGAAGAAACACAGGCCTTGATTAATGTTAAGTTTTCACGTTGTCCTTGTGAGTCTGTGCATCACACCCATGCACACATAAAACACACATACACACACATATATATATAACACATACACACACACATGCACATAGAAACACACACACACACACACACGCACACACACGCATGCACACATAAAACACACACACACACACACACACACACACACACACACACACACACACACACACACACACACACACACACACACACACACACACACACACACACACACACATATATACACCCATGCACACACACATGCACACACACACACACACACACACACACACACACACACATACACATACACACACACACACACACACACACACACACACACACACACACACACATACAAAAGAGGAGGCTGGTGGGAGGAGCTATAGGAGGGATAATTATAAGGACTGGAATGGAATATATCTCCATATACACCACCAAGTCCCCATATACACCACCCAGTCTCCATATACACCACCAAGTCCCCATATACACCACCCAGTCCCCATATACACCACCCAGTCCCCATATACACCACCAGTCCCCATATACACCACCAGTCCCCATATACACCACCCAGTCTCCATATACATCACCATTCCTCATATACACCACCCAGTCCCCATATACACCACCCAGTCCCCATATACACCACAAGTCCCCATATACACCACCCAGTCTCCATATACACCACCCAGTCTCCATATATACCACCATGTCCTCATATACACCACCCAGTCCCCATATACACCACCAGTCCCCATATACACCACCCAGTCTCCATATACATCACCATTCCTCATATACACCACCCAGTCCCCATATACACCACCAGTCCCCATATACACCACCCAGTCCCCATATACGCCACCCAGTCCCCATATACACCACCAGTCCCCATATACACCACCATGTCCTCATACACACCACCCAGTCTCCATATACACCACCAGTCCCCATATACACCACCCAGTCACCATATACATCACCCCGTCTCCATATACACCACCAGTCCCATATACACCACCCAGTCTCCATATACATCACCATTCCTCATATACACCACCAGTCCCCATATACACCACCCAGTCCCCATATACACCACCCAGTCCCCATATACACCACCAGTCCCCATATACACCACCAGTCCCCATATACACCACCCAGTCTCCATATACATCACCATTCCTCATATACACCACCCAGTCCCCATATACACCACCCAGTCCCCATATACACCACCAGTCCCCATATACACCACCCAGTCTCCATATACACCACCCAGTCTCCATATACACCACCATGTCCTCATATACACCACCCAGTCCCCATATACACCACCCAGTCCCCATATACACCACCCAGTCCCCATATACACCACCAGTCCCCATATACACCACCCAGTCTCCATATACACCACCAGTCCCCATATACACCACCAGTCCCCATATACACCACCCAGTCTCCATATACACCACCCAGTCTCCATATACACCACCATGTCCTCATATACACCACCCAGTCCCCATATACACCACCAGTCCCCATATACACCACCCAGTCTCCATATACATCACCATTCCTCATATACACCACCCAGTCCCCATATACACCACCAGTCCCCATATACACCACCCAGTCCCCATATACGCCACCCAGTCCCCATATACACCACCAGTCCCCATATACACCACCATGTCCTCATATACACCACCCAGTCTCCATATACACCACCAGTCCCCATATACACCACCCAGTCCCCATATACATCACCCAGTCTCCATATACACCACCAGTCCCCATATACACCACCCAGTCTCCATATACATCACCATTCCTCATATACACCACCAGTCCCCATATACACCACCAGTCCCCATATACACCACCAGTCCCCATATACACCACCCAGTCTCCATATACATCACCATTCCTCATATACACCACCCAGTCCCCATATACACCACCCAGTCCCCATATACACCACCAGTCCCCATATACACCACCCAGTCTCCATATACACCACCCAGTCTCCATATACACCACCATGTCCTCATATACACCACCCAGTCCCCATATACACCACCAGTCCCCATATACACCACCCAGTCTCCATATACATCACCATTCCTCATATACACCACCCAGTCCCCATATACACCACCCAGTCCCCATATACACCACCAGTCCCCATATACACCACCCAGTCTCCATATACACCACCAGTCCCCATATACACCACCAGTCCCCATATACACCACCCAGTCTCCATATACATCACCATTCCTCATATACACCACCCAGTCCCCATATACACCACCCAGTCCCCATATACACCACCAGTCTCCATATACACCACCAGTCCTCATATACACCACCCAGTCTCCATATACACCACCCTGTCTCCATATACACCACCCTGTCTCCATATACACCACCCAGTCTCCATATACACCACCCAGTCTCCATATACACCACCCTGTCTCCATATACACCACCAAGTCTCCATATACACCACCCAGTCTCCATATACACCACCCAGTCTCCATATACACCACCAGTCCTCATATACACCACCAGTCCCCATATACACAACCAGTCCTCAAATACACCACCAGTCCTCAGTCTCCATATGGTGGGTTATATGAGGACTACTCTTCACCCCGCGCTCTCTGCTATACTCTTCACCCCACGCTCTCTGCTCTACTCTCCACCCCACGCTCTCTGCTATACTCTCCACCCCACGCTCTCTGCTATACTCTTCACCCCACGCTCTCTGCTATACTCTTCACCCCACGCTCTCTGCTATACTCTTCACCCCACGATCTCTGCTATACTCTCCACCCCACGCTCTCTGCTATACTCTTCACCCCACGCTCTCTGCTATACTCTTCACCCCACGCTCTCTGCTATACTCTTCACCCCACGCTCTCTGCTATACTCTCCACCCCACGCTCTCTGCTATACTCTCCACCCCACGCTCTCTGCTATACTCTCCACCTCACGCTCTCTGCTCTACTCTCCACCCCACGCTCTCTGCTATACTCTCCACCCCACGCTCTCTGCTATACTCTTCACCCCACGCTCTCTGCTATACTTTCCACCCCACGCTCTCTGCTCTACTCTCCACCCCACGCTCTCTGCTCTACTCTCCACCCCATGCTCTCTGCTCTACTCTCCACCCCACGCTCTCTGCTATACTCTCCACCCCACTCTCTCTGCTATACTCTCCACCCCACTCTCTCTGCTCTACTCTCCACCCTACGCTCTCTGCTATGTCTCCACCCCACGCTCTCTGCTATACTCTCCACCCCACGCTCTCTGCTCTACTCTCCACCCCACGCTCTCTGCTATACTCTCCACCTCACGCTCTCTGCTCTACTCTCCACCCCACGCTCTCTGCTATACTCTCCACCCCACGCTCTCTGCTATACTCTCCACCCCACGCTCTCTGCTATACTCTCCACCCCACGCTCTCTGCTATACTCTCCACCCTACACTCTCTGCTATACTCTCCACGCCACACTCTCTGCTATACTCTCCACCCCACACTCTCTGCTATACTCTCCACCCCACACTCTCTGCTCTACTCTCCACCCTGCTCTCTCTGCTCTACTCTCCACCCCACACTCTCTGCTCTACTCTCCACCCCGCGCTCTCTGCTATACTCTCCACCCCGCGCTCTCTGCTATACTCTCCACCCCACACTCTCTGCTATACTCTCCACCCCACGCTCTCTGCTATACTCTCCACCCCACGCTCTCCGCTATACTCTCCACCCTACACTCTCTGCTATACCCTCCACGCCACACTCTCTGCTATACTCTCCACCCCACACTCTCTGCTATACTCTCCACCCCACACTCTCTGCTCTACTCTCCACCCTGCTCTCTCTGCTCTACTCTCCAACCCACACTCTCTGCTCTACTCTCCACCCCACGCTCTCTGCTATACTCTCCACCCTACGCTCTCTGCTATACTCTCCACCCCGCGCTCTCTGCTATACTCTCCACCCCACGCTCTCTGCTATACTCTCCACCCCATGCTCTGATATACTCTCCACCCTACGCTGTCTGCTATACTCTCCACCCTACGCTGTCTGCTATACTCTCCACCCTACACTCTCTGCTATACTCTCTATTCTTCCTCACAATGCCAGGCCCTCTGTTGTGTCTGCAGGTGTACCACATGGCACTACATAGGAAACAAGGGGTGTGTCTGCAGACTACGGGCTGGGGCCGCCTCACGTACTGGAGAAGTTATGTGGGTCTACTGCTAGATGGACGGGCTTTAGTACAATGAACCGTAACACGAGGAGTAGGCTAAATTTGGTCAATTAACTGACAATGGAATTCAATCAGATCCAGGGCTAATTTCATTTACGTTTTGGCATGTTTTTCTGGATTTAGAACATAAAGCAGCATTTATAAAGCAAAAATTATCCCGTAGGACAAGCGCAGGAATATTCTTTTCAGAATATTGACCAAAAAAATATATATTAAGGGGGTTAGCCATCAGTTGAATAGTTGATAAGCCACTGACAGAGATGACAACAGATACTCAAAACAGACATATTTTTTGCCTCAAAATTAAAGTTCAATACAAACATTTGTCAAATATTGAAAATTATTAATTTTGTAAATCCCCCCCCCAAAAAACATATCGTTTTACAGAGTTGACAAATGTGTTGTTCTTCATTCAAGCAATTTAGTTTTTACGCAGTTCCTTTATGACTCTAAAACCGAATTAAATGTAACATATTGTAACGGCTGTCGTCGGTGGAAGGTGAGGACCAAAGCGCAGCGTGGGTAGTGGTCATCTTATTTAATAATAATCCAAAACTGAAGACTTCAAATTACAAAACAACAAAGTGAAAACCGAAACAGTTCTGTCCGGTGCAGACACACAAAGACTGAAAACAACCACCCACAAAACCCAACAGAAAACAGGCTACCTAAATATGGTTCCCAATCAGAGACAATGATTGACAGCTGCCTCTGATTGAGAACCATATCAGGCCAAACACAGAAATAGAAAATCATAGAAAAACTAACATAGACAACCCACCCAACTCACGCCCTGACCATACTAAAACAAAAGACAAAACAAAGGAACTAAGGTCAGAACGTGACACATATTTTAACCTTAATCTATCAGGCAGATGAAGGTGACAGTTGGGGATTCCAAATTCCGATTCTTTGTTTGTTTAACATTTTACTGCAGTCGGGCGAAATCAGGGTCACACAGAGTGTTTATTGATAGTCTTAAATCTATTTTGAAACAAAAGTATCCACCTCACACCCATGGTTACGGGCTTAAAGAAGACACCAGATATAGTTGAAATGTACTACATTTAGAGTTTGCATCCCAATATTACACTTTATATACAGTTGAAGTCAGAAGTTTACATACACCTTAGCCAAATACATTTGAACTCAGTTTTTCACAATTCCTGACATTTAATTCTAGTAAAAAAAACGTATGGCACTGTGATAGACTGCATCCAATTTGCTGAGTAGAGTTGAGTGTTGGAGGCTATTTTGTAAACGACATCGCTGAAGTCAAAGATCAGTAGGATGGTCAGTTTTACGAGGGTATGTTTGGCAGCATGAGTGAAGGATGCTTTGTTGCAAAATAGGAAGCCGATTCTAGATTGAATTTTGGATTGGAGATGCTTAATGTGAGTCTGGAAGGAGAGTTTACAATCTAACCACAATAAGTTGGGTCGAATTTTGGCCCATTTCTCCTGACAGAGCTGGTGTAACTGAGTCAGGTTTGTAGGCCTCCTTGCTCGCACACGCTTTTTCAGTTCTGCCCACACATTTTCTATAGGATTGAGGTCAGGGCTTTGTGATGGCCACTCCAATACCTTGACTTTGTTGTCCTTAAGCCATTTTGCCACACCTTTGGAGGTATGCTTAGGGTCATTGTTCATTTGGAAGACCCATTTGTGACCAAGCTTTAACTTCCTGGCTGATGTCTTGAGATGTTGCTTCAATATATCCACATAATTTTCCTTCCTCATGATGCCTTGTATTTTGTGAAGTGCACCAGTCCCTCCTGCAGCAAAGCACCCCCACAACATGATGCTGCCACCCCCGTGCTTCACGGTTGGGATGGTGTTCTTCGGCTTGCAAGCATCCCCCTTTTTCCTCCAAACATAACGATGGTCATTATGGCCAAACAGTTCTATTTTTGTTTCATCAGACCAGAGGACATTTCTCCAAAAAGTACGATCTTTGTCCCCATGTGCAGTTGCAAACCGTAGTCTGGAATTATTATATATATATATTTTTTTATGGTGGTTTTGGAGCAGTGGCTTCTTCTTTGCTGAGCGGCTTATCAGGTTATGTCGATATAGGTGTCACGTTCCTGACCTTATTTCCTTTGTTCAGTCTTTGTTTAGTTGGTCAGGATGTGAGCTGGGTGGGCATTCTATGTTATGTGTTTCTATGTTTGGTTTAGGGTTGTCTAACTAGCCTGATATGGTTCTCAATCAGAGGCAGGTGTTTTACGTTGTCTCTGATTGGGAACCATATTTAGGTAGGCTGTTCTCACTGTTTGTTTGTGGGTGATTGTTCCTGTTCGTACGTTCATTGTTTTTTCATTGTTCTCTTGTTCAGGACTGTAGCGTCGTTGGTTTCTTTTTGTTTATTGTTTTTGTTCGTCTAGTATTCTAATAAATATGGATACATACCACGCTGCGTTTTGGTCCTCCACTCCTTCAACCAACGACGAGAGTCGTTACAATAGGACTCGTTTTACTGTGGATAGAGATACTTTTGTACCTGTTTCCTCCAGCATCTTCACAAGGTCCTTTGCTGTTGTTCTGGGATTGATTTGCACTTTTCGCACCAAAGTACGTTCCTCTCTAGGTGTCACGTGCGTTTGTAGAATTAACGGACCAAGGAGCAGCGTGCGTAGAGTTCCACATGTTTAATTAAAGAAACTCAACTAAAACAATACAGAACAAAAACGAAACGTGAAATCAAATGCAGTGCAACTGGCAACTACACACAAACAAATAAGATCCCACTAAAACCCAGTGGAAAAAGGCTGCCTCAATATGATTCCCAATCAGAGACAACAATAAATAGCTGCCTCTGATTGGGAACCATACCAGGCCAACATAGACAAATAATAACCTAGATAATCCACCCTAGTCACACCTAACCAACATAGAGAATAAAAGGATCTCTATGGTCAGGGCATGACACTAGGAGACAGAACGCGTCTCCTTTCTGAGCGGTATGACGGCTGTGTGGTCCCATGGTGTTTATACTTGTGTACTATTGTTTGTACAGATGAACATGGTACCTTCAGGCGTTTGGAAATTGCTCCCAAGGATGAACCAGACTTGTGGAGGTCTACAATTTCTTTTCTGAGGTCTTGGCTGATTTCTTTTGATTTTCCCATGATGTCAAGCAAAGAGGCACTGAGATTGAAGGTAGGCCTTGAAATACATCCACAGCTACACCTCCAATTGACCTAAATTATGTAAATTAGCCTATCAGAAGCTTCTAAAGCCATGACTAATTTTCTGGAATTTTCCAAGCTGTTTAAAGGCACAGTCAACTTAGTGTATGTAAACTTCTGACCCACTGGAATTGTGATACAGTGAATTATAAGTGAAATAATCTGTCTGTAAACAATTGTTGGAAAAATGACTTGTGTCTTGCACAAAGTAGATGTCCTGACCGACTTGCCAAAACTATAGTTTGTTAACAAGAAATTTGCGTTGTGGTTGAAAAACGAATTTGAATGATTCCAACCTAAGTGTATGTAAACTTCCGACTCAACTGTACATCACAGAAGACTGAAATATAACAAAACCATTTGACATAAATACAGTTTTATTCAATGTAAAAAAACAAACATCTTTATGAATTATGAAATTATGAAAAATATGAATAACATTACACCCATGAGACCAAAGAGGGCCTTTAGGTCATTGACTGCAGGAAAGAGCTAAATCTATCAGAGAGATGGAGTTGACAGTTTATGGTTGTAACCATGGTGATTCCAATATTGTTTGTTTACATCTATCAACAGTAGAGAACATTCCAGACCATGAGTGGTCTTGTTGCACTAGATGTAATGAGGACATGAATAAAGGGGTCCTTATGGTATAGGTGACCCTGCTCATTCCTGATCCATTTAGGATTTTAGACCAATCTGACTGCTCACCAAATGTTCAGAAATATTTTTTAGTAATCAAAGTTTTTGAGAGAAATATTGTTTAATTCATTAAAAATATTCATTAAATAAATAATAATTATTCCCAGAAGACTATTGCAAGAAACTACATATAGATTTCTTTCAGTTAATGTCCATTATTGCTAGTTTTTTTTATTTTAAAAACTTTTTGGAGAGTTTGAAATTGAGATCCTTTGCTCCAGACCAGGGAATTTCCAGGCATAGAGCTGACGTGAAAATTAATAATATTGAAAGTATTTAGAAAATTCACAAAACAAACATTTTCCTTATAAAATTCCACTAAATGCACATTTTAAGCTCAAATAATGCAAATATATTTTTTTTCATTAAATGAAGAAAAGGACAAGAATTGTCCCGACTTTCAAGAATCCTTGATAAAATCTTTCCTGCTTTTCTACACATTTTGTCATGAGGCTGAGAGAAAATGTTGCGGTTTTAAAGTGAATTTCCTGTAAATCCTCCAAAATAATTAATGGCTTATGACGTGATCATATGCTATTTAGGGGGTCCGACCTCCAGGGGTTGGGGCCCCCAAAGCTCATGGGCCCCTTCGCCTCGTGGGGGGGGGGGGGTGCTCTGCCAGTGCTCACCAGGTAAACAACAACCTAATAGTGTGAGGATGCCCCCTGGACGTGGGCTTACGTACATTAACAGCGTATATCTGGGATAGACCTGTCCCCTTATTGAACTGATGATGCTATTGGCTTGTCACCTCAAAACAGTCAATCACAGCCAAGGGAACGGGGCTAAGCACAAGCCACGGGCCAACGGGAGAGGAGCAACTGCCTGTGTTGACTGGAAGTAGCCAATAGGAAGGCATGGACTGAGCATGGGACAAATCCTGTCTAATAGGCTTGGGGTTAAGGGATCCTGCAGGGCTAACTAACACACACACACACACACACACACACACACACACACACACACACACACACACACACACACACACACACACACACACACACACACACACACACACACACACTTACTTTCTACAACTCTCATTGTTGTCTGTCTCGTTGATATCAATGATCATCTAACTGGGTATTGATATCAATGCTCATCGAACTGGGTATTGTTGGGGTTCTCCTAATGTTTTTCCTACCACTTAGAAAATACTTGGCTGACGAGTGTGAGGTGTCATGTGCAACCTCATAGCCGTGGGAAGTAGGGGTGCTGGAGGTGTGTAAGAATTTGTGTTGTTGCAATACAAAACAATAAAATACTTTTTTAAAATGCATTATTAATATAGATGTTAATAGTATTGGGGAAAAGGAGAGGGGGAAAAATAGGATATTTATATATGGGCCCCATTCTGCATGGAGAGTTCTCAGCTCTGTTCTGTAAGCGGTGCGTTCATCTATTCAGTTGTGGGAGTTTGTGGGAGTCAGAAACATGCTCTGCTGTAGGATAGACAGTTCAGTTTGAGTTGAGTTGGGCCTCGCCCTCTCTGTCTGTCCCACAGTGTCACCCAACCCCTCCTGTCTCAGCCTCCAGTAGTTATGCTGCAATAGTTTGTTGTGTCAGGGGGCTAGGGTCAGTCTGTTATATCTGGAGTATTTCTCCTGTCTTATCCAGTGTCCTGTGTGAATTTAACTTTTTTGGGATAGGGGGCAGTATTCGGAAGTTTGTATGACTTAGGGGCCCAAAGTAAACCGCCTGTTACTCAGGCCCAGAAGCTAGGATATGCATATAATTGGTAGATGTGGATAGAAAACACTCAAAAGTTTCCAAAACTGTTAAAATAATGTATTTGAGTAATACAGAACTGATATGGCAGGCGGAAACCTGAGGAAAATCCATCCAGGAAGTGGGATTTTTTTGATCTGGGTACTTTCAATTGAATGCCTATACAGTATATATATATATATATATATTTTTTTTTTATCCATCATTTTACCAGGTAAGTTGACTGAGAACATTCTCATTTACAGCAACAACCTGGGGAATAGTTACAGGGGAGAGGAGGGGGATGAATGAGCCAATTGTAAACTGGGGAGGATTAGGTAACCATGATGGTTTAAGGGCCAGATTGGGAATTTAGCCAGGACACCAGGGTTAACACCACTACTCTTACAATAAGTGCCATGGGATCTTTAATGACCTCAGAGTCAGGACATCCGTTTAACATCCCATCCGAAAGACAGCACCCTACACAGGGCAGTGTCCCCAATCACTGCCCTGGGACATTGGGATATTTTTTAGACCAGAGGAAAGAGTGCCACCTACTGGCCCTTGTCGTGGTAATTTCCTGTATTACTAAATGAGGAGAGTTTACAAACCACACACCAGTCAGAGTTATACTTAAACTTCATATTTAATAATATGAGCTTTACAATGGAACCCTGACCTGTTCCCCCGGACGTGTTACCTTGACCCAGACCTGCTGTTTTCAACCCCCTCTCTCTACCGCACCTGCTGTCTCTAACTCTGAATAATCGGCTATGAAAAGCCAACTGACATTTACTCCTGAGGTGCTGACCTGTTGCACCGTCGACAACCACTGTGATTATTATTATTTGACCCTGCTGGTCATCTATGAACGTTTGAACATCTTGGCCATGTTCTGTTATAATCTCCACCCGGCACAGCCAGAAGAGGACTGGCCACCCCTCAGAGCCTGGTTCCTCACTAGGTTTCTTCCTAGGTTCCTGCCTTTCTAGGGAGTTTTTCCTAGCCACCGTGCTTCTACAGCTGCATTGCTTACTGTTTGGGGTTTTAGGCTGGGTTTCTGTACAGCACTTTGTGACATCAGCTGATGTACGAAGGGCTTCATAAATACATTTGATTGATTGATTGATTCAATTTTCTATTAGTTTATCATTCTAAAACTTGGAGAAAAGGGAAAGTGACCAATATCAAATAAGGAACATGGCATTCTCTCTGCCTGGCCTCGAAGGCCTGCTCCTGCCCACGTCAAAGAGGTAGAGTACCAGCCCAGTAGTCTAACACAGTGTTAGGCGCGGCCCAGCGAGTGACGCTTTCCACCTGATGGTGCTGGATCGAGGTGAGCGCTTTTCTCTCGCGAAGGATCATATAGCTGTCCACTTGTGCTCAGTTTTAATAGGCACAACGTTGTGTTTCCTAATTTAGTTACAACACTCCTCTAGTTCTCTTCCTCACACACACACACACGTTGTAATAATTCCGCACAAATGTGTTTTGCAAACAGTCATGAGTTAAATTAACTTAGGCGGCAGTGACTACTGTTATCCAATCTTAACCTATGCTTAGACTACCCCTCTCCCCGCAGTCAGAACCCCCTCAACACAAAACATCTTCCCACGGCTATGTGCAACACAAGTGATTAATTGAATGTTACGCACACGCTACTACCATGTTATTACTATGTAATTACTATGTTATTACTACATCACTACCATGTTATCACTACGTTACTACCATGTTATTACCATGTTACTACTACATTACTACCATGTTATTACCATGTTACTACTACATTACTACCATGTTATTACCATGTTACTACTAGGTTATTACTACGTTACTACCATGTTACTACCATGTTACTACTATGTTATTACTACGTTACTACCATGTTACTACTATGTTATTACTACGTTACTACTACATTAATACTACATTATTACTATGCCACTACCATGTTATTACCATGTCATTACTATGTCATTACTATGTCATTACAATATCACGTATATAAATGTTCTCTTACTGTTGCTAGACTTGAGGTCTCTGTGTATGACGGGGACGATGGCCTCACAGTGGAGGTAGTGCATGGCACGGGCGATCTGCACGGCCCAGTCTACCAGGGTGCATGGTGGGATACGTTTCCCTGACAGGGCTCGGTTCAGCGGTCCTCCCCGGGCAAACTCCATCACCAGGCACAACGTCGGCTCCTGGAGACACACCTGTTGAACAGAGAAGAATGGAAATGAACCAGGAATCAGTACAGGACATAGTATCAATAGAAGCTGACATGATCGATTGTACACATCTAAGACATACAGGAACGCTGATTATTAGGCTTCAGAAAAATACATGTTTATTATTCTGATTATTGTGACAGGTGTGTCTTCATCAACACAGGTGTATGTCTTCATCAACCCAGGTGTGTCTTCATCAACACAGGTATGTGTCTTCATCAACCCAGGTGTATGTCTTCATCAACACAGGTGTGTCTTCATCAACACAGGTGTATGTCTTCATCAACACAGGTGTGTGTCTTCATCAACCCAGGTGTGTCTTCATCAACACAGGTGTGTCTTCATCAACACAGGTGTGTCTTCATCAACACAGGTGTGTGTCTTCATCAACCCAGGTGTATGTCTTCATCAACCCAGGTGTATGTCTTCATCAACACAGGTGTAGGTCTTCATCAACACAGGTGTGTCTTCATCAGCACAGGTGTATGTCTTCATCAACCCAGGTGTACAGTGCCTTGCAAAAGTATTCACCCCTTGGTGTTTTTCCTATTTTGTTGTGTTACAACCTGTCATTTAAATAGATTTTTATTTGGATTTCATGTAATGGACATACACAAAATAGTCCAAATTGGTGAAGGGAAATAAAAAAAATAACTTGTTTCAAAAAAAAATTAACGGAAAAGGGGTGCGTGCATATGTATTCACCCCCTTTGCTATGAAGCCCCTACATAAGATCTGGTGCAATCAATTACCTTCGGAAGTCACAATATTTAGTAAAATAAAGTCCACCTGTGTGCAATCTAAGTGTCACATGATCTCAGTATATATACACCTGTTCTGAAAGGCCCCAGAGTCTGCAACACCACTAAGCAAGCGGCACCATGAAGACCAAGGAGCTCTCCAAACAGGTCAGGGACAAAGTTGTGGAGAAGTACAGATCAGGGTTGGGTTATTAAAAAATATCAGAAACTTTTAACATCCCACAGAGCACCATTAAATCCATTATTTAAAAATTGAAAGAATATGGCACCACAACAAACCCATCAAGAGAGGGCCGCCCACCAAAACTCACGGACCAGGCAAGGAGGGCATTAATCAGAGAGGCAACAAAGGGACAAAAGATAACCCTGAAGGAGCTGCAAAGCTCCACAGCGGAGATTGGAGTATCTGTCCATAGGACCACTTTAAGCCGTACACTCCACAGAGCTGGGCTTTACGGAAGAGTGGCCAGTAAAAAAGCCATTGCTTAAAGAAAAAAATAAGCAAACACGTTTGGTGTTCGCCAAAAAGCATGTGGGAGACTCCCCAAACATATGGAAGAAGGTACTCTGGTCAGATGAGACTAAAATGTAGCTTTTTGGCCATCAAGGAAAACGCTATGTCTGGCACAAACCCAACACGTCTCATCACCCCGAGAATACCATCCTCACAGTGAAGCATGGTGGTGGCAGCATCATGTGGGGATGTTTTTCTCCGGCAGGGACTGGGAAACTGGTCAGAATTGAAGGAATGATGGATGGCGCTAAATAAAGGGAAATTCCTGAGGGAAACCTGTTTCAGTCTTCCAGAGATTTAAGACTAGGACGGAGGTTCACCTTCCAGCAGGACAATGACCCTAAGCTTACTGCTAAAGCAACACTCGAGTGGTTTAAGGGGAAACATTTAAATGTCTTGGAATGGCCTAGTCAAAGCCCAGACCTCAGTCCAATTGAGAATTTGTGGTATGACTTAAAGATTGCTGTACACCAGCAGGAACCCATCCAACTTGAAGGAGCTGGAGCAGTTATGCCTTGAAGAATGGGTTAAAATCCCAGTGGTTAGATGTGCCAAGACATATCCCAAGAGACTTGAAGCTGTAATTTCTGCAAAAGGTGGCTCTACAAAGTATTGACTTTGTGGGGGTGAATAGTTATGAAGGTTTTCCTTTTTTTTGTCTTATTTCTTGTTTGTTTCACAATAAAAAATATTTTGCATCTTCAAAGTTGTAGGCGTGTTGTGTAAATCAAATGATACAACCCCCCCAAAAAATCAACAAAATAAGAAAAATGCCAAGGGGGGTAAATGTTTTGGCAAGGCACTGTATGTCTTCACCAACACAGGTGTATATCTTCATCAACACAGGTGTATATCTTCACCAACACAGGTGTATGTCTTCATCAACACAGGTGTATGTCTTCACCAACACAGGTGTATATCTTCATCAACACAGGTGTATGTCTTCATCAACACAGGTGTATGTCTTCTAACTGGATTAGAAGACGTACACCTGGATTAGAAGACGTACACCTGGATTAGAAGACGTACACCTGGGTTAGAAGACGTACACCTGGGTTAGAAGACGTGCACCTGGATTAGAAGACGTACACCTGGGTTAGAAGACGTACACCTGGGTTAGAAGACGTGCACCTGGGTTAGAAGACGTACACCTGGGTTAGAAGACGTACACCTGGGTTAGAAGACGTGCACCTGGATTAGAAGACGTACACCTGGGTTAGAAGACGTACACCTGGGTTAGAAGACGTACACCTGGGTTAGAAGACGTACACCTGGGTTAGAAGACATACACCTGGGTTAGAAGACGTACACCTGGATTAGAAGACGTACACCTGGATTAGAAGACGTACACCTGGGTTAGAAGACGTACACCTGGGTTAGAAGACGTACACCTGGGTTAGAAGACGTACACCTGGGTTAGAAGACGTACACCTGGGTTAGAAGACATACACCTGGATTAGAAGACGTACACCTGGGTTAGAAGACGTACACCAGGGTTAGAAGACGTACACCTGGGTTAGAAGACGTACACCTGGGTTAGAAGACGTACACCTGGGTTAGAAGACGTACACCTGGGTTAGAAGACGTACACCTGGGTTAGAAGACGTACACCTGGATTATAAGACGTACACCTGGGTTAGAAGGCGTACACCTGGTTAGAAGACGTACACCTGGGTTAGAAGGCGTACACCTGGGTTAGAAGACGTACACCTGGGTTAGAAGACATACACCTGGGTTAGAAGACGTACACCTGGGTTAGAAGACGTACACCTGGGTTAGAAGACGTACACCTGGGTTAGAAGATGTAGGTTGCATCCCAAGTGGAGCTAGGTTATAGTAATGAATATGTCTATATCATTAGAGAGGGGACAGGCCAACCAAAACATATGACTTGATAGTTGGCCATCAGAATGTACCATAATAATCAGTCTGAGTCCCAAATGGCACCCTATTCCCTATATAGTGCACTACTTTAGATCAGGGCCCATTCCCTATATAGTGCACTACTTTTGACCAGGGACCCTATTCCCTTCATAGTGCACTACTTTTGATCAGGGCCCATTCCCTATATAGTGCACTACTTTTGACCAGGGACCCTATTTCCTTCATAGTGCACTACATTTGACCAGGGCCCATAGGGAGACTCATTTATCCACATGTCCCATGGCCATGATTCTTATCAGCAGGGATCTCATATCTCATTCCTCCATCCCCCAGTAGGATCATGATATTGGGGTGATATAGCTGGATTCTTACCCCCAGAAGGGCCATGATATTGGGGTGATACAGCAGGATTCTTACCCCCAGAAGGGCCATGATGTTGGGGTGATACAGCAGGATTCTTACCCCAAGTAGGGCCATGATGTTGGGGTGGTGCAGCATTGCAAACAGCTTGGCCTCCTGACGAACGCTCTCTAGGATCTGTCCCTCCTCCTCATCGGGGTCCCGCCTCGCAGCCTTCACTGCCACCTCCGCCCCCCGCCACATGGCACGGTACACCTTCCCAAAACCACCCACCCCGATGATCTCCTCCAGGGTCAGCTCCGAGAAGTCAACCTCCAGAACTGAGGGAGAGAGGTAACAGGGTATGAGAAGGAACAGGGTATGAGAGGGAACAGGGTATGAAGGAACAGGGTATGAAGTAACATGGTATGAGAAGGAACAGGGTATGAAGTAACGGGGTATGAGAAGTAACAGGGTATGAAGTAACGGGGTATGAGAAGTAACAGGGTATGAAGGAACAGGGTACGAGAAGGAACAGGGTATGAAGGAACAGGGTATGCGAATGAACCGAGTATGAGAAGGAACAGGGTATGAAGGAACAGGGTATGAAGGAACAGGGTATGATAGGTAACAGGTTATGAGAAGGAACAGGGTATGAAGGAACAGGGCATGAAGGAACAGGGTATGAAGGAACAGGGTATGAGAAGTAACAGGTTATGAGAAGGAACAGGGTATGAATGAACAGGGTATGAGAAGGAACAGGGTGTGAGAAGGAACAGGGTATGAAGGAATGGGGTATGAGAAGGAACGGGGTATGAGAAGGAACATGGTATGAAGGAAAAGGGTATGAAGGAACAGAGTATGAGAAGGAACAGGGTATGAGAAGGAACAGGGTATGAAGGAACAGGGTATGAAAAGGAACAGGGTATGAAGGAACAGGGTATGAAAAGGAACAGGGTATGAAGGAACAGGGTATGAGAAGTAACAGGGTATGAAGGAACAGAGTATGAGAAGGAACAGGGTATGAAGGAACAGGGTATGAAGGAACAGGGTATGAAGGAACAGAGTATGAAGGAACGGGGTATGAAGGAACGGGGTATGAAGGAACGGGGTATGAAAAGGAACAGGGTATGAAGGGAACAGGGTATGAGAGGGAACAGAGTATGAAGGAACAGAGTATGAAGGAACAGAGTATGAGAAGGAACAGGGTATGAAGGAACAGGGTATGAAGGAACAGGGTATGAAGGAACAGAGTATGAAGGAACCGAGTATGAAGGAACAGAGTATGAGAAGGAACAGGGTATGAAGGAACAGGGTATGAAGGAACGGGGTATGAAGGAACGGGGTATGAGAAGGAACAGGGTATCAAGGAACAGGGTATGAGAAGGAAGAGGGTATGAGAGGGAAGAGGGTATGAGAGGGAACAGGGGTACAGAGAAAGAGGACAGAGAGTGAGCAATGACAGACTAAAGATCATGTAGACACAACATGTTACAGACTAAAGATAATGTAGACACAACATGTTACAGACTAAAGATAATGTAGACACAACAGGTTACAGACTAAAGATCATGTAGACACAACAGGTTACAGACTAAAGATAATGTAGACACAACAGGTTACAGACTAAAGATAATGTAGACACAACAGGTTACAGACTAAAGATCATGTAGACACAACAGGTTACAGACAAAAGGTAATGTAGAAATAACAGGCTACAGAACAAAAAGTGATTTTGGAATATATAGAGTGATATGAACAGGCCACAGAGACCCTATTAAATTAAAAAACCCTCAAAGTTCCAGAATGGATGGAAAATGGGAGCCATATTGGCAGCCATATTGGTCAGGGAGAAATCCAAACCAGTCTAATTGGAATGAATGGCAGTAGAGGCAGAATCGTGATTTTACCTAAGCAAGAGAACAAAAGTAAGGATACATCAAAAATCGTGTAATAAAACCTATTGTCAACCTACAACATTGTCATAAATTATGAATACAGTTTAAACAGGTTTTTATACCAGTTTTCTGTATAAATAGCCTCTAGAATATATGTAAACAGACTAGTTTTTATTGTCTCGGAAAACTGTGAGTCCTATCATATGATACAGTATCCGTACTTGTAGCATTTACAGCTGGTCTGTCCTGTCGTCAACTGGTGTCAACCAGTGTATTGATGTGGCTGGACTGTGTTGTTTCAATGGAATGTTGGCATATTGGCAGTTAATGGGAAACATGTATAGAATCATTCCTATGAAACCGGCAGGCTAGCTAACACACATACAGTGCAGATAAAGTCTTCAAATTCATTATTTTACACTATCTTATCACAGCACTGGCTGGCCACGGTTGTCCAACGCCCTGACCAAAATGGCTGACCCTTTATCCCGTCGCAAGAAGGTTCATGTCCATTCTAGAATTCAAATTCCTAAATCCATGGAACAGACACTCCTGTCCACCACTGAGAGGAGATAATGAGGACGAAGAGGGTGTAAAGGATATAGAGATGACAGGAACCGGGTGGGACAGAGAACTTACATACAACATAGATAGGACAGAGAGAGTCAACCTCTAGAACTGAGAGGAGAGAAGGAGGAACAGAGACCTATGCTGTATAGTATACAGTAGGACAGAGAGAGAAACAGGGATCCAAAAGACAATATTGGACAAAGAGAGAGAGAAACAGGGATACCAAGAGACAATATTGGACAGAGAGAGAAACAGGGATACCAAGAGAAGATATTGGACAGAGAGACAGAAACAGGGGTACCAAGAGACGATATTGGACAGAGAGAGAGAGAAACAGGGATACCAAGAGACAATATTGGACAGAGAGAGAGAGAAACAGGGATACCAAGAGACAATATTGGACAGAGAGAGAGAAACAGGGATACCAAGAGACAATATTGGACAGAGAGAGAAACAGGGATCCAAAAGACAATATTGGACAAAGAGAGAAACAGGGATACCAAGAGACGATATTGGACAGAGAGACAGAAACAGGGATACCAAGAGACAATATTGGACGGAGAGAGAGAAACAGGGAACCAAGAGACGATATTGGACAGAGAGAGAGAAACAGGGAACCAAGAGACAATATTGGACAGAGAGACATAAACAGGGATACCAAGAGACAATATTGGACAGAGAGAGAGAGAAACAGGGAACCAAGAGACGATATTGGACAGAGAGACAGAAACAGGGATACCAAGAGACAATATTGGACAGAGAGAGAAACAGGGATACCAAGAGACAATATTGGACAGAGAGAGAGAGAAACAGGGAACCAAGAGACGATATTGGACAGAGAGAGAGAGAAACAGGGATACCAAGAGACAATATTGGACAGAGAGACAGAAACAGGGATACCAAGAGACAATATTGGACGGAGAGAGAGAAACAGGGATACCAAGAGACAATATTGGACAGAGAGAGAGAGAAACAGGGAACCAAGAGACGATATTGGACAGAGAGACAGAAACAGGGATACCAAGAGACAATATTGGACAGAGACACAGAAACAGGGAACCAAGAGACGATATTGGACAGAGACACAGAAACAGGGATACCAAGAGACAATATTGGACAGAGAGACAGAAACAGGGAACCAAGAGACAATATTGGACAGAGAGAGAGAAACAGGGATACCAAGAGACAATATTGGACAGAGAGAGAGAAACAGGGATACCAAGAGACAATATTGGACAGAGACACAGAAACAGGGAACCAAGAGACAATATTGGACAGAGAGAGAGAAACAGGGATACCAAGAGACAATATTGGACGGAGACAGAAACAGGGATACCAAGAGACAATATTGGACAGAGAGAGAGAAACAGGGAACCAAGAGACAATATTGGACAGAGACACAGAAACAGGGAACCAAGAGACAATATTGGACAGAGAGACAGAAATAAGGTACCAAGATACAATATTGGACAGAGAGAGAGAAACAGGGATACCAAGAGACAATATTGGACAGAGAGAGAGAAACAGGGATACCAAGAGACAATATTGGACAGAGAGAGAGAGAAACAGGGATACCAAGAGACAATATTGGACAGAGAGACAGAAACAGGGATACCAAGAGACAATATTGGACAGAGAGAGAGAAACAGGGATACCAAGAGACAATATTGGACAGAGAGACAGAAACAGGGATACCAAGAGACAATATTGGACAGAGAGAGAGAAACAGGGATACCAAGAGACAATATTGGACAGAGACACAGAAACAGGGAACCAAGAAACGATATTGGACAGAGAGAGAAACAGGGATACCAAGAGACAATATTGGACAGAGACAGAAACAGGGATACCAAGAGACAATATTGGACAGAGAGAGAGAAACAGGGATACCAAGAGACAATATTGGACAGAGACACAGAAACAGGGAACCAAGAAACGATATTGGACAGAGAGAGAAACAGGGATACCAAGAGACAATATTGGACAGAGAGAGAGAGAAACAGGGAACCAAGAAACGATATTGGACAGAGAGAGAGAAACAGGGATACCAAGAGACAATATTGGACAGAGAGACAGAAACAGGGAACCAAGAAACGATATTGGACAGAGAGAGAAACAGGGATACCAAGAGACAATATTGGACAGAGAGAGAGAGAAACAGGGAACCAAGAGATGATATTGGACGGAGAGAGAGAGAAACAGGGATACCAAGAGACAATAGTGGACAGAGAGAGAGAGAAACAGGGAACCAAGAGACGATATTGGACAGAGAGAGAGAAACAGGGATACCAAGAGACAATATTGGACAGAGAGAGAGAAACAGGGATACCAAGAAACAATATTGGACAGAGAGAGAGAAACAGGGAACCAAGAGACGATATTGGACGGAGAGAGAGAGAAACAGGGCTCCCAGGAGACAATATTGGACAGAGAGAGAAACAGGGATACCAAGAGACAATATTGGACAGAGAGACAGAAACAGGGTACCAAGAGACGATATTGGACGGAGAGAGAGCAATGAGAGACTAAAGGTAATGTAAAGGGCCATACAGACTGGCATGAACAGACGTCCTCTATACAAAAACATAATTAAATTATTCATAACCATAAATTAGCTTCAATCAAATGATTTTATTTCTCTGCCTTTCTCACCAATGCACCTAGCCTTGTTCCAGGTATGTTTGTGCTATCATATCAACTCCTTGCCCGCATGACAAGGAGCGGCAAGTGGCATGATGGCCCAAAGAGACTGGTACCCAGGTTACAATGCACCAGGAAATCATGAAGGTTGAGACTTAGGGCTCTATTCAGTCTGTAAAGCTGAAGACTTTGGGCTCTATTCAGTCTGTAAAGCTGAAGACTTGGGGCTCTATTCAGTCTGTAAAGCTGAAGACTTTGGGCTCTATTCAGTCTGTAAAGCTGAAGACTTTGGGCTCTATTCAGTCTGTAAAGCTGAAGACTTAGGGCTCTATTCAGTCTGTAAAGCTGAAGACTTACAGATTCTGAGATAGAAATGTAAGTGAGCCCGACATCTGCAGCGTTTACCACGAATGCTGCCTCTGCTAAAGAGGGACGAACTGCCTTTAAATTTCAATCACGTTGTAAAGCTGAACTTCCACGATGCGGCTCGAATAGAGCCCTTAACAGTTTTCGTTAGTTGACACCTCACTACTTCTCCATCTACAATAGAGTCTATGGGTGATGTAGGTACTGTATGTTGGTTGGTAAACGTTGACATTGTGAATCACTAACAGTCAAGCAGCCCGACTGACCTTGATAAATATTTCACTAGAGATGTTGTACAGTGATGTAAAAGTAGGCCAGCAGCCATGCTGCCTGTGAAACATGGAGGATGTGTCCCAAACCATACCCTATCACCCCATGCAGTGCACTACTTTTGACCAGGTCCCATAGGGCTCTAGTTAAAAGTAGTGAACTATGTAGGGAACACCCAGCAAACCGGGAACATTCCCAGAACATTAGATTCCCATTAAGTTCTAGTTAGGGTTTTATTTAACGTCCCAAAAACATCAAATTAATGTTTTTGAAAACAAAATGTGTTTTATTTTTCAATTAAAAAAAGAATGAAATATCCTTGGAATGTTCTCATAACATTCACTAGAATGTTGTGCACAACATCTATAACAACCACCACAGAACATTCCCCAACATCTATAACAACCACCACAGAACATTCCCCACCATCTATAACAACCACCTCAGAACATTCCCCAACATCTATAACAACCACCACAGAACATTCCCCAACATCTATAACAACCACCACAGAACATTCCCCAACATCTGTGAATTCTCCAGCTTCAGACCTAAGAGACAGACCACAGAGTAGCAATAGATAGATACAGCTGTTTTATTTATTCATTTATTTATCATATTCACTGGAGGCTGTTTAAGATATACTATGTGTAACATACACAGTGGGCATTCCATTCTTGGTACACGCTCAGCATTAGTCCTTGATCATGACTCTCAGTTTCATTACATTACACATACATTTTGTTAAGAGCAGTGACGCTTGGTCACACATCGCTTTCCGGTTCCGGTTTTGAAAGCATAAGGACCTTATCTTTTATATTGTCGAGAAATAATTTTCTTAAAAACAAAAAGGTTACATTTTGATACACAGTTTAATAGGGTTAAAGGTTACCAAAGGCCATATCTCCATGTTACAACTCTTGATTAGCGAGATGTAACACCTCTCTGAACACCTGTGTTGTAAACGGAAGACACACGACAAACATGTTGTCACTGAAAAATACAGTCTGCTGCAACTGTGTTAAAAAAGAGGTAAAACAGTGTACAGTAAGTGTGTATTTAGCATTTGTGTGTGTTTTTTTTTTTTGGGGGGGGGGGGGGGGGGTGATATGAAAGTAGAGGGATTTATGTTTCTAGAACCGCACCGCAGTTGAGAATCGATTCACGTTTAAGATGGGAGTATTTTGGACAGTTTTTTTGGCTTCGAGAGACAATTCGCCCTTTAATTAAACAGAACATGTAAATTCCTTGGACTAAGGAGTAACGTTAGACTCTTCTAGTCCAATATTAAGCTAGCTCAGCATAGCGGTACGTACCAGGGATGCTTCAAAGCCGTACGTACAGAGGGAAGAGCGGAGCGGCCCTGATATGATGTGCTAGACGGAGTGTGTTGTACTGATAGTTACCTACAGCCTATGGTGGCAGGCTCAAGGCCTTGTTTGACAGAGAATATAATATGCCAGTCATTATGACGGTCTACCAGCTACAGATTCTAGACTGCCCGGTAGATACATTGTAACCTCTATTGCTATCAGTGGTAGCCTATTGCAACGAGATGACATAGCAGTAAACGAGAGTCGGAGTGTCCGAGTGGCCCGGTAACCGGGATAAAAATGTGCAGGACAATGAAACATTGTAACATTGAACATGAGTGATATCGACAACCTCTGGTATGCAGACGGTGGGCTGCTACAATATGATACTCACGGTGGAGTGAAGGCACGGCGTATTCAGAGTACTTCTTCACTGACGTGTCTCTGTCCCGTATTTTCTCAGAGATTCCATTCCCAATACTGACATAATTACTGGGGAAAATGCCAACCCGATCCTCGATCAGCCCCGTCCACCAGCCCTCGTCCCCGGACACTAGCGAGTCCTTCGATAGCACCTCCACCAGGTCACCCTTCCGCAGGCTGAGCTCGTCTTCCGCCCCAGCATCATAGTCGAACACAGCGGTCCAGTAGCCTGAGAGGTCCGGTCCTCCTGGGCCGCTAGCCGGAGCATCAACGCCGACAGTCCCGGCGACAGTGTCATTCTCCGGCCAGCAAAACGCTTCAGTTTCCACCCCATCTGGAGGAGAAGAGACGTACCTTCCGCTGGGACTCGGGTTGTTGTCAAAAGCGGGTTTGGAGGCATCCATTGAAGCGATCCATAGGGGCAACCTGGTCCTGGATTACAGGGGTGCAGTCTGCGGAGCTCGTAGCCAACACCTGCACGCACCGGGACACGAGGGATGGTCGCAGCACCGTGGGTACAAAGCCACCCCGGCCACCGTGAGAGCTAAGCAGCCTAGTGGGCTAATCCCGGTGAAACGTCGCTGCTGCTGCTGAAAACAGCCTCACTCTGGTTGTTGCAGCATTCATTAATCTCTGTAGTGGTACCTAGCTACCTGCAGGACTAAATCAAGAATCACAATTCCCATTTAGGAAATTACCAATATGTTCCTCCTTTCCCACTTCCACTTTCCGTCGTTAATAATTCCCCCTTTGCTGTGTGCATGCGCTGTAAACCACCCTCTCTCTTCTATATTCCCAGCCAGCCAAATGTGCCAACAGACGAATCATGCCTCCTGTCTCCTACGATATGATTGGCGCACGTCTGCATCAATCACGTGTTTACCTCTATCCCATAGCTTCAGGTTGTGTGTGTGACATCCGTAATATAAATATGTTTGTGAAAACGCCTTACCGTACAGTGGCAATATTAACAGGGTTTACAAACAAGGCAAATAAAGCAAAACCCGCTACAATATAAACAGCAACTATAACACATTCAGCACCATGGACAGCAACGTCTTCAACAGAAAGATGGGGTAGCGGCTTCAGCTGCACCCACCCAGCCTGCTGGCTGCGGCTCAATGAGAGAAGACGCCAGGCAGCACTTGTGTTGGGCTGGTGTGCCGTGCTGTAGGGACGGGGACGGGGGGGCTACGGGGACGGGGGGGGGGCTACGGGGACGGGGACGGGCACGGGGAAAGCATCAACTCTGCTCGGTCGCTGATCTACACGTCATAATGAGTGGGATAGTTAATGAGAATGCAATGCAATATGTAGATCGATGAGCCTTCTCTGACATGCATGCTTATTGGGTCTCATTCCCCTCCCCCTTAATGTACAATTTTCAAATGCATAGAAAGTAATTTGTAGATTATTTTTTTGAAATACTGCCGTCTTACTCGTTGGTATGGTGCTACAGTGTAGGCCAACATCATTTCCAATAGATCTTCCATGTAAAAAAATATGCACCATAGATCCAAACAAGGATTATTCTGTCTCCTTTATTATGATGTTGACCAAAATCAAAACAATCTAAAATAATTTAAAAAAATGGCATAAATTAATAAAATAAGTTCAAGTTAATTTCATGGATAATTCCCAGAAATAAAAAAACAGACATTTCATAGTGAGAAATTAAAAATAATCCAACAACCAATGATCAAAAATGAACAATCCAACTGTTTGAAATATAAGTGACATTATGAGGAGATAGCAGGGTGTGTGTTGTGTTGTTGTGACATTATGAGGAGATAGCAAGGTGTCTGTTGTGTTGTTGTGACATTATGAGGAGATAGCAAGGTGTGTGTTGTGTTGTTGTGACATTATGAGGAGATAGCAAGGTGTGTGTTGTGTTGTTGTGACATTATGAGGAGATAGCAGGGTGTGTGGTGTGTTGTTGTGACATTATGAGGAGATAGCAGGGTGTGTGTTGTGTTGTTGTGACATTATGAGGAGATAGCAGGGTGTGTGTTGTGTTGTTGTGACATTATGAGGAGATAGCAGGGTGTGTGGTGTGTTGTTGTGACATTATGAGGGGATAGCAGGGTGTGTTTTGTGTTGTTGTGACATTATGAGGAGATAGCAAGGTGTCTGTTGTGTTGTTGTGACATTATGAGGAGATAGCAAGGTGTTGTGTTGTTGTGACATTATGAGGAGATACATTTACATTTACATTTACATCATTTAGCTGACGCTCTTATCCAGAGCGACTTACAAATTGGAAAGTTCATACATATTCATCCTGGTCCCCCCGTGGGGAATGAACCCACAACCCTGGCGTTGCAAGCGCCATGCTCTACCAACTGAGCCACACGGGACCGAGATAGCAGGGTGTGTGTTGTGTTGTTGTGACATTATGAGGTCATTCAGTCATGGTAGACATGGTAGACATATTAACATTACAGACATGGTAGACATATTAATAGTATAGTCATGGTAGACATGGTAGACATATTAACATTATAGACATGGTAGACATATTAACATTATAGTCATGGTAGACATGGTAGACATATTAACAGTATAGACATGGTAGACATATTAACATTATAGTCATGGTAGACATGGTAGACATATTAACAGTAGTCATGGTAGACATATTAACATTATAGTCATGGTAGACATGGTAGACATATTAACATTATAGACATGGTAGACATATTAACATTATAGTCATGGTAGACATCCTAACATTATAGTCATGGTAGACATGGTAGACATATTAACATTATAGACATGGTAGACATATTAACATTATAGTCATGGTAGACATATTAACATTATAGTCATGGTAGACATGGTAGACATATTAACAGTATAGACATGGTAGACATATTAACATTATAGTCATGGTAGACATGGTAGACATATTAACAGTACAGTCATGGTAGACATCTTAACAGTACAGTCATGGTAGACATATTAACAGTACTGTCATGGTAGACATATTAACAGTACAGTCATGGTAGACATATTAACAGCACAGTCATGGTAGAAATATTAACAGTACTGTCATGGTAGACATATTAACAGTACAGTCATGGTAGACATCTTAACAGTACAGTCATGGTAGAAATATTAACAGTACTGTCATGGTAGACATATTAACAGTATAGTCATGGTAGACATATTAACAGTACTGTCATGGTAGACATCTTAACAGTACAGTCATGGTAGACATATTAACAGTATAGTAATGTTTGACATATTAACAGTACAGTCATGGTAGACATGGCAGACATATTAACAGTATAGTCATGGTAGACATATTAACATTACAGTCATGGTAGACATATTAACAGTATAGTCATGGTAGACATATTAACAGTATAGTCATGTTAGACATATTAACAGTACAGTCATGGTAGACATGGCAGACATCTTAACAGTACAGTCATGGTAGAAATATTAACAGTACTGTCATGGTAGACATATTAACAGTATAGTCATGGTAGACATATTAACAGTACTGTCATGGTAGACATCTTAACAGTACAGTCATGGTAGACACATTAACAGTATAGTCATGTTAGACATATTAACAGTACAGTCATGGTAGACATGGCAGACATATTAACAGTATAGTCATGGTAGACATATTAACATTACAGTCATGGTAGACATATTAACAGTATAGTCATGGTAGACATATTAACATTATAGTCATGGTAGACATGGTAGACATCTTAACAGTATAGTCATGGTAGACATCTTAACAGTACAGTCATGGTAGACATATTAACAGTACAGTCATGGTAGACATATTAACAGTACAGTCATGGTAGACATATTAACAGTACAGTCATGGTAGACATATTAACAGTACAGTCATGGTAGACATAATAACAGTACAGTCATGGTAGACATCTTAACAGTACAGTCATGGTAGACATCTTAACAGTATAGTCATGGTAGACATCTTAACAGTACAGTCATGGTAGACATATTAACAGTACAGTCATGGTAGACATATTAACAGTACAGTCATGGTAGACATATTAACAGTACAGTCATGGTAGACATATTAACAGTACAGTCATGGTAGACATCTTAACAGTATAGTCATGGTAGACATCTTAACAGTACAGTCATGGTAGACATATTAACATTATAGTCATGGTAGACATGGTAGACATCTTAACAGTACAGTCATGGTAGACATCTTAACAGTACAGTCATGGTAGACATATTCACATTATAGTCATGGTAGACATGGTAGACATCTTAACAGTATAGTCATGGTAGACATCTTAACAGTACAGTCATGGTAGACATATTAACAGTATAGTCATGGTAGACATATTAACAGTACAGTCATGGTAGACATATTAACATTATAGTCATGGTAGACATGGTAGACATCTTAACAGTATAGTCATGGTAGACATCTTAACAGTACAGTCATGGTAGACATATTAACAGTACAGTCATGGTAGACATATTAACAGTACAGTCATGGTAGACATGATAGACATGGTAGACATATTAACAGTATAGTCATGGTAGACATATTAACAGTACAGTCATGGTAGACATCTTAACAGTATAGTCATGGTAGACATGGTAGACATGGTAGACATATTAACAGTATAGTCATGGTAGACATATTAACAGTACAGTCATGGTAGACATCTTAACAGTATAGTCATGGTAGACATATTAACATTACAGTCATGGTAGACATATTAACAGTACAGTCATGGTAGACATATTAACAGTACAGTCATGGTAGACATGGTAGACATATTAACAGTACAGTCATGGTAGACATGGTAGACATATTAACAGTATAGTCATGGTAGACATCTTAACAGTATAGTCATGGTAGACATATTAACAGTACAGTCATGGTAGACATATTAACAGTACAGTCATGGTAGACATATTAACAGTACAGTCATGGTAGACATATTAACAGTATAGTCATGGTAGACATCTTAACAGTATAGTCATGGTAGACATATTAACAGTATAGTCATGGTAGACATGGTAGACATATTAACAGTATAGTCATGGTAGACATCTTAACAGTATAGTCATGGTAGACATATTAACAGTATAGTCATGGTAGACATATTAACAGTATACTCATGGTAGACATATTAACAGTACAGTCATGGTAGACATATTAACAGTACAGTCATGGTAGACATATTACCAGTACAGTCATGGTAGACATAATAACAGTAAAGTCATGGTAGACATATTAACAGTATAGTCATGGTAGACATGGTAGATATATGAACAGTACAGTCATGGTAGACATGGTAGACATATTAACAGTATAGTCATGGTAGACATATTAACAGTACAGTCATGGTAGACATATTAACAGTACAGTCATGGTAGACATGGTAGACATATTAACAGTACAGTCATGGTAGACATCTTAACAGTACAGTCATGGTAGACATGGTAGACATATTAACAGTATAGTCATGGTAGACATCTTAACAGTACTGTCATGGTAGACATATTAACAGTATAGTCATGGTAGACATATTAACAGTACAGTCATGGTAGACATCCTAACAGTACAGTCATGGTAGACATATTAACAGTATAGTCATGGTAGACATATTAACAGTATAGTCATGGTAGACATATTAACAGTATAGTCATAGTAGACATATTAACAGTACAGTCATGGTAGACATATTAACAGTATAGTCATGGTAGACATATTAACAGTATAGTCATGGTAGTCATGGTAGACATATTAACAGTATAGTCATAGTAGACATATTACCAGTATAGTCATGGTAGACATATTAACAGTATAGTCATAGTAGACATATTAACAGTATAGTCATGGTAGACATATTAACAGTATAGTCATGGTAGACATATTAACAGTATAGTCATAGTAGACATATTAACAGTACAGTCATGGTAGACATCTTAAAAGTACAGTCATGGTAGACATGGTAGACATATTAACAGTATAGTCATGGTAGACATATTAACAGTACAGTCATGGTAGACATATTAACAGTATAGTCATGGTAGACATCTTAACATTATAGTCATGGTAGACATATTAACAGTACAGTCATGGTAGACATATTAACAGTACAGTCATGGTAGACATATTAACATTACAGTCATGGTAGACATATTAACAGTACAGTCATGGTAGACATATTAACAGTACAGTCATGGTAGACATATTAAAAGTATAGTCATGGTAGACATGGCAGACATATTAACAGTATAGTCATAGTAGACATATTAACAGTACAGTCATGGTAGACATATTAACAGTACAGTCATGGTAGACATGGTAGACATATTAACAGTATAGTCATGGTAGACATATTAACAGTACAGTCATGGTAGACATATTAACAGTATAGTCATGGTAGACATCTTAACATTATAGTCATGGTAGACATATTAACAGTACAGTCATGGTAGACATATTAACAGTACAGTCATGGTAGACATATTAACATTACAGTCATGGTAGACATATTAACAGTACAGTCATGGTAGACATATTAACAGTACAGTCATGGTAGACATATTAAAAGTATAGTCATGGTAGACATGGCAGACATATTAACAGTATAGTCATGGTAGACATATTAACATTATAGTCATGGTAGACATGGTAGACATATTAACATTATAGTCATGGTAGACATGTTAACATTATAGTCATAGTACACATATTAACAGTACAGTCATGGTAGACATATTAACAGTACATTCATGGTAGACATATTAACAGTACAGTCATGGTAGACATGTTAACATTATAGTCATAGTAGACATATTAACAGTACAGTCATGGTAGACATATTAACAGTACATTCATGGTAGACATATTAACAGTACAGTCATGGTAGACATGTTAACATTATAGTCATAGTAGACATATTAACAGTACAGTCATAGTAGACATATTAACAGTACATTCATGGTAGACATATTAACAGTATAGTCATGGTAGACATATTAACAGTATAGTCATGGTAGACATGGTAGACATATTAACAGTATAGTCATGGTAGACATCTTAACAGTACTGTCATGGTAGACATATTAACAGTACAGTCATGGTAGACATATTAACAGTACAGTCATGGGAGACATATTAACAGTACAGTCATGGTAGACATATTACCAGTACAGTCATGGTAGACATATTAACAGTAAAGTCATGGTAGACATCTTAACAGTACAGACATGGTAGACATATTAACAGTACAGTCATGGTAGACATATTAACAGTACAGTCATGGTAGACATATTACCAGTACAGTCATGGTAGACATATTAACAGTAAAGTCATGGTAGACATCTTAACAGTACAGACATGGTAGACATATTAACAGTACAGTCATGGTAGACATATTAACAGTACAGTCATGGTAGACATATTAACAGTACAGTCATGGTAGACATATTACCAGTACAGTCATGGTAGACATATTAACAGTAAAGTCATGGTAGACATCTTAACAGTACAGACATGGTAGACATATTAACAGTACAGTCATGGTAGACATATTAACAGTATAGTCATGGTAGACATATTAACAGTACAGTCATGGTAGACATATTAACAGTATAGTCATGGCAGACATGGTAGAAATATTAACAGTATAGTCATGGTAGACATATTAACAGTACAGTCATGGTAGACATAATAACAGTACAGTCATGGTAGACATCTTAACAGTACAGTCATGGTAGACATCTTAACAGTACAGACATGGTAGACATATTAACAGTACAGTCATGGTAGACATCTTAACAGTACAGTCATGGTAGACATATTAACAGTACAGTCATGGTAGACATATTAACAGTACAGTCATGGTAGACATAATAACAGTACAGTCATGGTAGACATCTTAACAGTACAGTCATGGTAGACATCTTAACAGTACAGACATGGTAGACATATTAACAGTACAGTCATGGTAGACATCTTAACAGTACAGTCATGGTAGACATATTAACAGTACAGTCATGGTAGACATATTAACAGTACAGTCATGGTAGACATCTTAACAGTACAGTCATGGTAGACATATTAACAGTACAGTCATGGTAGACATATTAACAGTACAGTCATGGTAGACATATTAACAGTACAGTCATGGTAGACATATTAACAGTATAGTCATGGTAGACATCTTAACAGTATAGTCATGGTAGACATATTAACAGTATAGTCATGGTAGACATGGTAGACATATTAACAGTATAGTCATGGTAGACATCTTAACAGTATAGTCATGGTAGACATATTAACAGTATAGTCATGGTAGACATATTAACAGTATACTCATGGTAGACATATTAACAGTACAGTCATGGTAGACATATTAACAGTACAGTCATGGTAGACATATTACCAGTACAGTCATGGTAGACATAATAACAGTAAAGTCATGGTAGACATATTAACAGTATAGTCATGGTAGACATGGTAGATATATGAACAGTACAGTCATGGTAGACATGGTAGACATATTAACAGTATAGTCATGGTAGACATATTAACAGTACAGTCATGGTAGACATATTAACAGTACAGTCATGGTAGACATGGTAGACATATTAACAGTACAGTCATGGTAGACATCTTAACAGTACAGTCATGGTAGACATGGTAGACATATTAACAGTATAGTCATGGTAGACATCTTAACAGTACTGTCATGGTAGACATATTAACAGTATAGTCATGGTAGACATATTAACAGTACAGTCATGGTAGACATCCTAACAGTACAGTCATGGTAGACATATTAACAGTATAGTCATGGTAGACATATTAACAGTATAGTCATGGTAGACATATTAACAGTATAGTCATAGTAGACATATTAACAGTACAGTCATGGTAGACATATTAACAGTATAGTCATGGTAGACATATTAACAGTATAGTCATGGTAGTCATGGTAGACATATTAACAGTATAGTCATAGTAGACATATTACCAGTATAGTCATGGTAGACATATTAACAGTATAGTCATAGTAGACATATTAACAGTATAGTCATGGTAGACATATTAACAGTATAGTCATGGTAGACATATTAACAGTATAGTCATAGTAGACATATTAACAGTACAGTCATGGTAGACATCTTAAAAGTACAGTCATGGTAGACATGGTAGACATATTAACAGTATAGTCATGGTAGACATATTAACAGTACAGTCATGGTAGACATATTAACAGTATAGTCATGGTAGACATCTTAACATTATAGTCATGGTAGACATATTAACAGTACAGTCATGGTAGACATATTAACAGTACAGTCATGGTAGACATATTAACATTACAGTCATGGTAGACATATTAACAGTACAGTCATGGTAGACATATTAACAGTACAGTCATGGTAGACATATTAAAAGTATAGTCATGGTAGACATGGCAGACATATTAACAGTATAGTCATAGTAGACATATTAACAGTACAGTCATGGTAGACATATTAACAGTACAGTCATGGTAGACATGGTAGACATATTAACAGTATAGTCATGGTAGACATATTAACAGTACAGTCATGGTAGACATATTAACAGTATAGTCATGGTAGACATCTTAACATTATAGTCATGGTAGACATATTAACAGTACAGTCATGGTAGACATATTAACAGTACAGTCATGGTAGACATATTAACATTACAGTCATGGTAGACATATTAACAGTACAGTCATGGTAGACATATTAACAGTACAGTCATGGTAGACATATTAAAAGTATAGTCATGGTAGACATGGCAGACATATTAACAGTATAGTCATGGTAGACATATTAACATTATAGTCATGGTAGACATGGTAGACATATTAACATTATAGTCATGGTAGACATGTTAACATTATAGTCATAGTACACATATTAACAGTACAGTCATGGTAGACATATTAACAGTACATTCATGGTAGACATATTAACAGTACAGTCATGGTAGACATGTTAACATTATAGTCATAGTAGACATATTAACAGTACAGTCATGGTAGACATATTAACAGTACATTCATGGTAGACATATTAACAGTACAGTCATGGTAGACATGTTAACATTATAGTCATAGTAGACATATTAACAGTACAGTCATAGTAGACATATTAACAGTACATTCATGGTAGACATATTAACAGTATAGTCATGGTAGACATATTAACAGTATAGTCATGGTAGACATGGTAGACATATTAACAGTATAGTCATGGTAGACATCTTAACAGTACTGTCATGGTAGACATATTAACAGTACAGTCATGGTAGACATATTAACAGTACAGTCATGGGAGACATATTAACAGTACAGTCATGGTAGACATATTACCAGTACAGTCATGGTAGACATATTAACAGTAAAGTCATGGTAGACATCTTAACAGTACAGACATGGTAGACATATTAACAGTACAGTCATGGTAGACATATTAACAGTACAGTCATGGTAGACATATTACCAGTACAGTCATGGTAGACATATTAACAGTAAAGTCATGGTAGACATCTTAACAGTACAGACATGGTAGACATATTAACAGTACAGTCATGGTAGACATATTAACAGTACAGTCATGGTAGACATATTAACAGTACAGTCATGGTAGACATATTACCAGTACAGTCATGGTAGACATATTAACAGTAAAGTCATGGTAGACATCTTAACAGTACAGACATGGTAGACATATTAACAGTACAGTCATGGTAGACATATTAACAGTATAGTCATGGTAGACATATTAACAGTACAGTCATGGTAGACATATTAACAGTATAGTCATGGCAGACATGGTAGAAATATTAACAGTATAGTCATGGTAGACATATTAACAGTACAGTCATGGTAGACATAATAACAGTACAGTCATGGTAGACATCTTAACAGTACAGTCATGGTAGACATCTTAACAGTACAGACATGGTAGACATATTAACAGTACAGTCATGGTAGACATCTTAACAGTACAGTCATGGTAGACATATTAACAGTACAGTCATGGTAGACATATTAACAGTACAGTCATGGTAGACATAATAACAGTACAGTCATGGTAGACATCTTAACAGTACAGTCATGGTAGACATGGTAGACATATTAACAGTAAAGTCATGGTAGACATCTTAACAGTACTGTCATGGTAGACATATTAACAGTACTGTCATGGTAGACATATTACCAGTACAGTCATGGTAGACATATTAACAGTAAAGTCATGGTAGACATCTTAACAGTACAGACATGGTAGACATATTAACAGTACAGTCATGGTAGACATATTAACAGTACAGTCATGGTAGACATATTAACAGTACAGTCATGGTAGACATATTAACAGTACAGTCATGGTAGACATATTAACAGTACAGTCATGGTAGACATATTACCAGTACAGTCATGGTAGACATATTAACAGTAAAGTCATGGTAGACATCTTAACAGTACAGACATGGTAGACATATTAACAGTACAGTCATGGTAGACATATTAACAGTATAGTCATGGTAGACATATTAACAGTATAGTCATGGCAGACATGGTAGAAATATTAACAGTATAGTCATGGTAGACATATTAACAGTACAGTCATGGTAGACATAATAACAGTACAGTCATGGTAGACATCTTAACAGTACAGTCATGGTAGACATCTTAACAGTACAGACATGGTAGACATATTAACAGTATAGTCATGGTAGACATCTTAACAGTACAGTCATGGTAGACATGGTAGACATATTAACAGTACAGTCATGGTAGACATCTTAACAGTATAGTCATGGTAGACATATTAACAGTACAGTCATGGTAGACATATTAACAGTACAGTCATGGTAGACATATTAACAGTACAGTCATGGTAGACATATTAACAGTACAGTCATGGTAGACATAATAACAGTACAGTCATGGTAGACATATTAACAGTACAGTCATGGTAGACATCTTAACAGTACAGTCATGGTAGACATGGTAGACATATTAACAGTATAGTCATGGTAGACATCTTAACAGTACAGTCATGGTAGACATATTAACAGTACAGTCATGATAGACATGGTAGACATATTAACATTATAGTCATGGTAGACATATTAACAGTACAGTCATGGTAGACATGGTAGACATATTAACAGTATAGTCATGGTAGACATCTTAACAGTACAGTCATGGTAGACATGGTAGACATATTAACAGTACAGTCATGGTAGACATCTTAACAGTATAGTCATGGTAGACATATTAACAGTACTGTCATGGTAGACATATTAACAGTACAGTCATGGTAGACATAATAACAGTACAGTCATGGTAGACATCTTAACAGTACAGTCATGGTAGACATGGTAGACATATTAACAGTATAGTCATGGTAGACATATTAACAGTACAGTCATGGTAGACATACTAACATTACAGTCATGGTAGACATATTAACAGTACAGTCATGGTAGACATATTAACAGTACAGTCATGGTAGACATGATAGACATGGTAGACATATTAACAGTATAGTCATGGTAGACATATTAACAGTATACTCATGGTAGACATATTAACAGTACAGTCATGGTAGACATATTAACAGTACAGTCATGGTAGACATATTACCAGTACAGTCATGGTAGACATAATAACAGTAAAGTCATGGTAGACATTAACAGTATAGTCATGGTAGACATGGTAGATATATGAACAGTACAGTCATGGTAGACATGGTAGACATATTAACAGTATAGTCATGGTAGACATATTAACAGTACAGTCATGGTAGACATATTAACAGTACAGTCATGGTAGACATGGTAGACATATTAACAGTACAGTCATGGTAGACATCTTAACAGTACAGTCATGGTAGACATGGTAGACATATTAACAGTATAGTCATGGTAGACATCTTAACAGTACTGTCATGGTAGACATATTAACAGTATAGTCATGGTAGACATATTAACAGTACAGTCATGGTAGACATCTTAACAGTACAGTCATGGTAGACATATTAACAGTATAGTCATGGTAGACATATTAACAGTATAGTCATGGTAGACATATTAACAGTATAGTCATAGTAGACATATTAACAGTACAGTCATGGTAGACATATTAACAGTATAGTCATGGTAGACATATTAACAGTATAGTCATGGTAGTCATGGTAGACATATTAACAGTATAGTCATAGTAGACATATTACCAGTATAGTCATGGTAGACATATTAACAGTATAGTCATAGTAGACATATTAACAGTATAGTCATGGTAGACATATTAACAATATAGTCATGGTAGACATATTAACAGTATAGTCATAGTAGACATATTAACAGTACAGTCATGGTAGACATCTTAACAGTACAGTCATGGTAGACATGGTAGACATATTAACAGTATAGTCATGGTAGACATATTAACAGTACAGTCATGGTAGACATATTAACAGTATAGTCATGGTAGACATCTTAACATTATAGTCATGGTAGACATATTAACAGTACAGTCATGGTAGACATATTAACAGTACAGTCATGGTAGACATATTAACAGTACAGTCATGGTAGACATATTAACATTACAGTCATGGTAGACATATTAACAGTACAGTCATGGTAGACATATTAACAGTACAGTCATGGTAGACATATTAACAATACAGTCATGGTAGACATGGTAGACATATTAACAGTATAGTCATGGTAGACATATTAACAGTACAGTCATGGTAGACATATTAACAGTATAGTCATGGTAGACATCTTAACATTATAGTCATGGTAGACATATTAACAGTACAGTCATGGTAGACATATTAACAGTACAGTCATGGTAGACATATTAACATTACAGTCATGGTAGACATATTAACAGTACAGTCATGGTAGACATATTAACAGTACAGTCATGGTAGACATATTAAAAGTATAGTCATGGTAGACATGGCAGACATATTAACAGTATAGTCATGGTAGACATATTAACATTATAGTCATGGTAGACATGGTAGACATATTAACATTATAGTCATGGTAGACATGTTAACATTATAGTCATAGTAGACATATTAACAGTACAGTCATGGTAGACATATTAACAGTACATTCATGGTAGACATATTAACAGTACAGTCATGGTAGACATGTTAACATTATAGTCATAGTAGACATATTAACAGTACAGTCATGGTAGACATATTAACAGTACATTCATGGTAGACATATTAACAGTACAGTCATGGTAGACATGTTAACATTATAGTCATAGTAGACATATTAACAGTACAGTCATAGTAGACATATTAACAGTACATTCATGGTAGACATATTAACAGTATAGTCATGGTAGACATATTAACAGTATAGTCATGGTAGACATGGTAGACATATTAACAGTATAGTCATGGTAGACATCTTAACAGTACTGTCATGGTAGACATATTAACAGTACAGTCATGGTAGACATATTAACAGTACAGTCATGGGAGACATATTAACAGTACAGTCATGGTAGACATATTACCAGTACAGTCATGGTAGACATATTAACAGTAAAGTCATGGTAGACATCTTAACAGTACAGACATGGTAGACATATTAACAGTACAGTCATGGTAGACATATTAACAGTACAGTCATGGTAGACATATTACCAGTACAGTCATGGTAGACATATTAACAGTAAAGTCATGGTAGACATCTTAACAGTACAGACATGGTAGACATATTAACAGTACAGTCATGGTAGACATATTAACAGTACAGTCATGGTAGACATATTACCAGTACAGTCATGGTAGACATATTAACAGTAAAGTCATGGTAGACATCTTAACAGTACAGACATGGTAGACATATTAACAGTACAGTCATGGTAGACATATTAACAGTATAGTCATGGTAGACATATTAACAGTATAGTCATGGCAGACATGGTAGAAATATTAACAGTATAGTCATGGTAGACATATTAACAGTACAGTCATGGTAGACATAATAACAGTACAGTCATGGTAGACATCTTAACAGTACAGTCATGGTAGACATCTTAACAGTACAGACATGGTAGACATATTAACAGTACAGTCATGGTAGACATAATAACAGTACAGTCATGGTAGACATCTTAACAGTACAGTCATGGTAGACATGGTAGACATATTAACAGTATAGTCATGGTAGACATCTTAACAGTACAGTCATGGTAGACATGGTAGACATATTAACAGTACAGTCATGGTAGACATCTTAACAGTATAGTCATGGTAGACATATTAACAGTACAGTCATGGTAGACATATTAACAGTACAGTCATGGTAGACATATTAACAGTACAGTCATGGTAGACATAATAACAGTACAGTCATGGTAGACATATTAACAGTACAGTCATGGTAGACATCTTAACAGTACAGTCATGGTAGACATGGTAGACATATTAACAGTATAGTCATGGTAGACATCTTAACAGTACAGTCATGGTAGACTTATTAACAGTACAGTCATGGTAGACATGGTAGATATATGAACAGTACAGTCATGGTAGACATGGTAGACATATTAACAGTATAGTCATGGTAGACATATTAACAGTACAGTCATGGTAGACATATTAACAGTACAGTCATGGTAGACATGGTAGACATATTAACAGTACAGTCATGGTAGACATCTTAACAGTACAGTCATGGTAGACATGGTAGACATATTAACAGTATAGTCATGGTAGACATCTTAACAGTACTGTCATGGTAGACATATTAACAGTATAGTCATGGTAGACATATTAACAGTACAGTCATGGTAGACATCTTAACAGTACAGTCATGGTAGACATATTAACAGTATAGTCATGGTAGACATATTAACAGTATAGTCATAGTAGACATATTAACAGTACAGTCATGGTAGACATATTAACAGTATAGTCATGGTAGACATATTAACAGTATAGTCATGGTAGTCATGGTAGACATATTAACAGTATAGTCATAGTAGACATATTACCAGTATAGTCATGGTAGACATATTAACAGTATAGTCATAGTAGACATATTAACAGTATAGTCATGGTAGACATATTAACAGTATAGTCATGGTAGACATATTAACAGTATAGTCATAGTAGACATATTAACAGTACAGTCATGGTAGACATCTTAACAGTACAGTCATGGTAGACATGGTAGACATATTAACAGTCTAGTCATGGTAGACATATTAACAGTACAGTCATGGTAGACATATTAACAGTATAGTCATGGTAGACATCTTAACATTATAGTCATGGTAGACATATTAACAGTACAGTCATGGTAGACATATTAACAGTACAGTCATGGTAGACATATTAACATTACAGTCATGGTAGACATATTAACAGTACAGTCATGGTAGACATATTAACAGTACAGTCATGGTAGACATATTAACAGTACAGTCATGGTAGACATGGTAGACATATTAACAGTATAGTCATGGTAGACATATTAACAGTACAGTCATGGTAGACATATTAACAGTATAGTCATGGTAGACATCTTAACATTATAGTCACGGTAGACATATTAACAGTACAGTCATGGTAGACATATTAACAGTACAGTCATGGTAGACATATTAACATTACAGTCATGGTAGACATATTAACAGTACAGTCATGGTAGACATATTAACAGTACAGTCATGGTAGACATATTAAAAGTATAGTCATGGTAGACATGGCAGACATATTAACAGTATAGTCATGGTAGACATATTAACATTATAGTCATGGTAGACATGGTAGACATATTAACATTATAGTCATGGTAGACATGTTAACATTATAGTCATAGTAGACATATTAACAGTACAGTCATGGTAGACATATTAACAGTACATTCATGGTAGACATATTAACAGTACAGTCATGGTAGACATGTTAACATTATAGTCATAGTAGACATATTAACAGTACAGTCATGGTAGACATATTAACAGTACATTCATGGTAGACATATTAACAGTACAGTCATGGTAGACATGTTAACATTATAGTCATAGTAGACATATTAACAGTACAGTCATAGTAGACATATTAACAGTACATTCATGGTAGACATATTAACAGTATAGTCATGGTAGACATATTAACAGTATAGTCATGGTAGACATGGTAGACATATTAACAGTATAGTCATGGTAGACATCTTAACAGTACTGTCATGGTAGACATATTAACAGTACAGTCATGGTAGACATATTAACAGTACAGTCATGGGAGACATATTAACAGTACAGTCATGGTAGACATATTACCAGTACAGTCATGGTAGACATATTAACAGTAAAGTCATGGTAGACATCTTAACAGTACAGACATGGTAGACATATTAACAGTACAGTCATGGTAGACATATTAACAGTACAGTCATGGTAGACATATTACCAGTACAGTCATGGTAGACATATTAACAGTAAAGTCATGGTAGACATCTTAACAGTACAGACATGGTAGACATATTAACAGTACAGTCATGGTAGACATATTAACAGTACAGTCATGGTAGACATATTACCAGTACAGTCATGGTAGACATATTAACAGTAAAGTCATGGTAGACATCTTAACAGTACAGACATGGTAGACATATTAACAGTACAGTCATGGTAGACATATTAACAGTATAGTCATGGTAGACATATTAACAGTATAGTCATGGCAGACATGGTAGAAATATTAACAGTATAGTCATGGTAGACATATTAACAGTACAGTCATGGTAGACATAATAACAGTACAGTCATGGTAGACATCTTAACAGTACAGTCATGGTAGACATCTTAACAGTACAGACATGGTAGACATATTAACAGTACAGTCATGGTAGACATCTTAACAGTACAGTCATGGTAGACATCTTAACAGTACAGTCATGGTAGACATATTAACAGTACAGTCATGGTAGACATATTAACAGTACAGTCATGGTAGACATAATAACAGTACAGTCATGGTAGACATCTTAACAGTACAGTCATGGTAGACATGGTAGACATATTAACAGTATAGTCATGGTAGACATCTTAACAGTACAGTCATGGTAGACATGGTAGACATATTAACAGTACAGTCATGGTAGACATCTTAACAGTATAGTCATGGTAGACATATTAACAGTACAGTCATGGTAGACATATTAACAGTACAGTCATGGTAGACATATTAACAGTACAGTCATGGTAGACATAATAACAGTACAGTCATGGTAGACATATTAACAGTACAGTCATGGTAGACATCTTAACAGTACAGTCATGGTAGACATGGTAGACATATTAACAGTATAGTCATGGTAGACATCTTAACAGTACAGTCATGGTAGACTTATTAACAGTACAGTCATGGTAGACATGGTAGACATATTAACATTATAGTCATGGTAGACATATTAACAGTACAGTCATGGTAGACATGGTAGACATATTAGCAGTATAGTCATGGTAGACATCTTAACAGTACAGTCATGGTAGACATGGTAGACATATTAACAGTACAGTCATGGTAGACATCTTAACAGTATAGTCATGGTAGACATATTAACAGTACTGTCATGGTAGACATATTAACAGTACAGTCATGGTAGACATAATAACAGTACAGTCATGGTAGACATCTTAACAGTACAGTCATGGTAGACATATTAACAGTATAGTCATGGTAGACATCTTAACAGTACTGTCATGGTAGACATATTAACAGTACAGTCATGGTAGACATATTAACAGTATAGTCATGGTAGACATATTAACAGTATAGTCATGGTAGACATGGTAGACATATTAACAGTAAAGTCATGGTAGACATCTTAACAGTACAGACATGGTAGACATATTAACAGTACAGTCATGGTAGACATATTAACAGTATAGTCATGGTAGACATATTAACAGTACAGTCATGGTAGACATATTAACAGTACAGTCATGGTAGACATATTACCAGTACAGTCATGGTAGACATATTAACAGTAAAGTCATGGTAGACATCTTAACAGTACAGACATGGTAGACATATTAACAGTACAGTCATGGTAGACATATTAACAGTACAGTCATGGTAGACATATTAACAGTATAGTCATGGCAGACATGGTAGAAATATTAACAGTATAGTCATGGTAGACATATTAACAGTACAGTCATGGTAGACATCTTAACAGTACAGTCATGGTAGACATGGTAGACATATTAACAGTATAGTCATGGTAGACATCTTAACAGTACTGTCATGGTAGACATATTAACAGTACAGTCATGGTAGACATATTAACAGTATAGTCATGGTAGACATATTAACAGTATAGTCATGGTAGACATGGTAGACATATTAACAGTAAAGTCATGGTAGACATCTTAACAGTACAGACATGGTAGACATATTAACAGTACAGTCATGGTAGACATATTAACAGTATAGTCATGGTAGACATATTAACAGTACAGTCATGGTAGACATATTAACAGTACAGTCATGGTAGACATATTACCAGTACAGTCATGGTAGACATATTAACAGTAAAGTCATGGTAGACATCTTAACAGTACAGACATGGTAGACATATTAACAGTACAGTCATGGTAGACATATTAACAGTACAGTCATGGTAGACATATTAACAGTATAGTCATGGCAGACATGGTAGAAATATTAACAGTATAGTCATGGTAGACATATTAACAGTACAGTCATGGTAGACATATTAACAGTACAGTCATGGTAGACATATTAACAGTACAGTCATGGTAGACATCTTAACAGTACAGACATGGTAGACATATTAACAGTACTGTCATGGTAGACATGGTAGACATATTAACATTACAGTCATGGTAGACATCTTAACAGTACAGTCATGGTAAACATCTTAACAGTACAGTCATGGTAAACATATTAACAGTACAGTCATGGTAGACATAATAACAGTATAGTCATGGTAGACATCTTAACAGTACTGTCATGGTAGACATATTAACAGTACAGTCATGGTAGACATCTTAACAGTACTGTCATGGTAGACATATTAACAGTATAGTCATGGTAGACATCTTAACAGTACTGTCATGGTAGACATATTAACAGTACAGTCATGGTAGACATCTTAACAGTACTGTCATGGTAGACATATTAACAGTATAGTCATGGTAGTCATGGTAAACATATTAACAGTACAGTCATGGTAAACATATTAACAGTATAGTCATGGTAGACATATTAACAGTACAGTCATGGTAGACATATTAAAAGTATAGTCATGGTAGACATCTTAACAGTATAGTCATGGTAGACATCTTAACAGTACAGTCATGGTAGACATATTAACAGTACAGTCATGGTAGACATAATAACAGTACAGTCATGGTAAACATCTTAACAGTACAGTCATGGTAGACATCTTAACAGTACAGTCATGGTAGACATATTAACAGTATAGTCATGGTAGACATCTTAACAGTACAGTCATGGTAGACATATTAACAGTACAGTCATGGTAGACATGGTAGACATATTAACATTACAGTCATGGTAAACATATTAACAGTACAGTCATGGTAGACATGGTAGACATATTAACATTACAGTCATGGTAGACATATTAACAGTATAGTCATGGTAGACATCTTAACAGTACAGTCATGGTAGACATCTTAACAGTACAGTCATGGTAGACATCTTAACAGTACAGTCATGGTAAACATATTAACAGTACAGTCATGGTAAACATATTAACAGTATAGTCATGGTAGACATATTAACAGTACAGTCATGGTAAACATATTAACAGTACAGTCATGGTAGACATATTAACAGTATAGTCATGGTAGACATCTTAACAGTACAGTCATGGTAAACATATTAACAGTATAGTCATGGTAAACATATTAACAGTATAGTCATGGTAGACATATTAACAGTACAGTCATGGTAGACATATTAACAGTATAGTCATGGTAGACATCTTAACAGTACAGTCATGGTAGACATATTAACAGTACAGTCATGGTAGACATCTTAACAGTATAGTCATGGTAGACATATTAACATTACAGTCATGGTAGACATCTTAACAGTACAGTCATGGTAAACATATTAACAGTACAGTCATGGTAGACATATTAATATTACAGTCATGGTAAACATATTAACAGTATAGTCATGGTAGACATCTTAACAGTACAGTCATGGTAGTCATGGTAGACATATTAACATTATAGTCATGGTAGACATCTTAACAGTACAGTCATGGTAAACATATTAACAGTACAGTCATGGTAGACATATTAATATTACAGTCATGGTAAACATATTAACAGTATAGTCATGGTAGACATATTAACAGTACAGTCATGGTAAACATATTAACAGTATAGTCATGGTAGACATATAAACAGTACAGACATGGTAGACATCTTAACAGTACAGTCATGGTAGACATGGTAGACATATTAACAGTATAGTCATGGTAGACATATAAACAGTACAGACATGGTAGACATATTAACAGTACTGTCATGGTAGACATGGTAGACATATTAACAGTACAGTCATGGTAGACATATTAACAGTACAGTCATGGTAGACATATTAACAGTACAGTCATGGTAGACATATTAACAGTACAGTCATGGTAGACATATTAACAGTACAGTCATGGTAAACATATTAACAGTATAGTCATGGTAGACATATAAACAGTACAGACATGGTAGACATATTAACAGTACTGTCATGGTAGACATGGTAGACATATTAACAGTACAGTCATGGTAGACATATTAACAGTACAGTCATGGTAGACATATTAACAGTACAGTCATGGTAGACATATTAACAGTACAGTCATGGTAGACATATTAACAGTACAGTCATGGTAAACATATTAACAGTACAGTCATGGTAGACATCTTAACAGTACTGTCATGGTGGACATCTTAACATTATAGTCATGGTAGACATATTAACAGTACAGTCATGGTAGACATATTAACAGTACAGTCATGGTAGACATATTAACAGTATAGTCATGGTAGACATATTAACAGTACAGTCATGGTAGACATATTAACAGTACAGTCATGGTAGACATATTAACAGTATAGTCATGGTAGACATATTAACAGTACAGTCATGGTAGACATATTAACAGTACAGTCATGGTAGACATATTACCAGTACAGTCATGGTAGACATATTAACAGTAAAGTCATGGTAGACATCTTAACAGTACAGACATGGTAGACATATTAACAGTACAGTCATGGTAGACATATTAACAGTACAGTCATGGTAGACATATTAACAGTATAGTCATGGCAGACATGGTAGAAATATTAACAGTATAGTCATGGTAGACATATTAACAGTACAGTCATGGTAGACATCTTAACAGTACAGTCATGGTAGACATGGTAGACATATTAACAGTATAGTCATGGTAGACATCTTAACAGTACTGTCATGGTAGACATATTAACAGTACAGTCATGGTAGACATATTAACAGTATAGTCATGGTAGACATATTAACAGTATAGTCATGGTAGACATGGTAGACATATTAACAGTATAGTCATGGCAGACATGGTAGAAATATTAACAGTATAGTCATGGTAGACATATTAACAGTACAGTCATGGTAGACATATTAACAGTACAGTCATGGTAGACATATTAACAGTACAGTCATGGTAGACATCTTAACAGTACAGACATGGTAGACATATTAACAGTACTGTCATGGTAGACATGGTAGACATATTAACATTACAGTCATGGTAGACATCTTAACAGTACAGTCATGGTAAACATCTTAACAGTACAGTCATGGTAAACATATTAACAGTACAGTCATGGTAGACATCTTAACAGTACTGTCATGGTAGACATATTAACAGTATAGTCATGGTAGACATCTTAACAGTACTGTCATGGTAGACATCTTAACAGTACAGACATGGTAGACATATTAACAGTACTGTCATGGTAGACATGGTAGACATATTAACATTACAGTCATGGTAGACATCTTAACAGTACAGTCATGGTAAACATCTTAACAGTACAGTCATGGTAGACATATTAACAGTACAGTCATGGTAGACATCTTAACAGTACTGTCATGGTAGACATATTAACAGTATAGTCATGGTAGACATCTTAACAGTACTGTCATGGTAGACATATTAACAGTACAGTCATGGTAGACATCTTAACAGTACTGTCATGGTAGACATATTAACAGTATAGTCATGGTAGTCATGGTAAACATATTAACAGTACAGTCATGGTAAACATATTAACAGTATAGTCATGGTAGACATATTAACAGTACAGTCATGGTAGACATATTAACAGTATAGTCATGGTAGACATCTTAACAGTATAGTCATGGTAGACATCTTAACAGTACAGTCATGGTAGACATATTAACAGTACAGTCATGGTAGACATAATAACAGTACAGTCATGGTAAACATCTTAACAGTACAGTCATGGTAGACATCTTAACAGTACAGTCATGGTAGACATATTAACAGTATAGTCATGGTAGACATCTTAACAGTACAGTCATGGTAGACATATTAACAGTACAGTCATGGTAGACATGGTAGACATATTAACATTACAGTCATGGTAAACATATTAACAGTACAGTCATGGTAGACATGGTAGACATATTAACATTACAGTCATGGTAGACATATTAACAGTATAGTCATGGTAGACATCTTAACAGTACAGTCATGGTAGACATCTTAACAGTACAGTCATGGTAGACATCTTAACAGTACAGTCATGGTAAACATATTAACAGTACAGTCATGGTAAACATATTAACAGTATAGTCATGGTAGACATATTAACAGTACAGTCATGGTAAACATATTAACAGTACAGTCATGGTAGACATATTAACAGTATAGTCATGGTAGACATCTTAACAGTACAGTCATGGTAAACATATTAACAGTATAGTCATGGTAAACATATTAACAGTATAGTCATGGTAGACATATTAACAGTACAGTCATGGTAGACATATTAACAGTATAGTCATGGTAGACATCTTAACAGTACAGTCATGGTAGACATATTAACAGTACAGTCATGGTAGACATCTTAACAGTATAGTCATGGTAGACATATTAACATTACAGTCATGGTAGACATCTTAACAGTACAGTCATGGTAAACATATTAACAGTACAGTCATGGTAGACATATTAATATTACAGTCATGGTAAACATATTAACAGTATAGTCATGGTAGACATCTTAACAGTACAGTCATGGTAGTCATGGTAGACATATTAACATTATAGTCATGGTAGACATATTAACAGTACAGTCATGGTAAACATATTAACAGTATAGTCATGGTAGACATATAAACAGTACAGACATGGTAGACATCTTAACAGTACAGTCATGGTAGACATGGTAGACATATTAACAGTATAGTCATGGTAGACATATAAACAGTACAGACATGGTAGACATATTAACAGTACTGTCATGGTAGACATGGTAGACATATTAACAGTACAGTCATGGTAGACATATTAACAGTACAGTCATGGTAGACATATTAACAGTACAGTCATGGTAGACATATTAACAGTACAGTCATGGTAGACATATTAACAGTACAGTCATGGTAAACATATTAACAGTATAGTCATGGTAGACATATAAACAGTACAGACATGGTAGACATATTAACAGTACTGTCATGGTAGACATGGTAGACATATTAACAGTACAGTCATGGTAGACATATTAACAGTACAGTCATGGTAGACATATTAACAGTACAGTCATGGTAGACATATTAACAGTACAGTCATGGTAGACATATTAACAGTACAGTCATGGTAAACATATTAACAGTACAGTCATGGTAGACATCTTAACAGTACTGTCATGGTGGACATCTTAACATTATAGTCATGGTAGACATATTAACAGTACAGTCATGGTAGACATATTAACAGTACAGTCATGGTAGACATATTAACAGTATAGTCATGGTAGACATATTAACAGTACAGTCATGGTAGACATCTTAACAGTACAGTCAATGGTAGACATATTAACAGTACAGTCATGGTAGACATATTAACAGTACAGTCATGGTAGACATATTACCAGTACTGTCATGGTAGACATCTTAACAGTACAGACATGGTAGACATATTAACAGTACAGTCATGGTAGACATATTACCAGTACAGTCATGGTAGACATATTAACAGTAAAGTCATGGTAGACATCTTAACAGTACAGACATGGTAGACATATTAACAGTACAGTCATGGTAGACATATTAACAGTACAGTCATGGTAGACATATTAACAGTATAGTCATGGTAGACATATTAACAGTACAGTCATGGTAGACATATTAACAGTACAGTCATGGTAGACATATTACCAGTACAGTCATGGTAGACATATTAACAGTAAAGTCATGGTAGACATCTTAACAGTACAGACATGGTAGACATATTAACAGTACAGTCATGGTAGACATATTAACAGTACAGTCATGGTAGACATATTAACAGTATAGTCATGGCAGACATGGTAGACATATTAACAGTACAGTCATGGTAGACATCTTAACAGTATAGTCATGGTAGACATATTAACAGTACAGTCATGGTAGACATATTAACAGTACTGTCATGGTAGACATATTAACAGTACAGTCATGGTAGACATAATAACAGTACAGTCATGGTAGACATCTTAACAGTACAGTCATGGTAGACATGGTAGACATATTAACAGTATAGTCATGGTAGACATCTTAACAGTACTGTCATGGTAGACATATTAACAGTACAGTCATGGTAGACATATTAACAGTATAGTCATGGTAGACATATTAACAGTACAGTCATGGTAGACATCTTAACAGTACAGTCATGGTAGACATCTTAACAGTATAGTCATGGTAGACATATAAACAGTACAGTCATGGTAGACATATTAACAGTACTGTCATGGTAGACATCTTAACAGTATAGTCATGGTAGACATATTAACAGTACAGTCATGGTAGACATATTAACAGTACAGTCATGGTAGACATATTAACAGTACAGTCATGGTAGACATATTAACAGTACAGTCATGGTAGACATATTAACAGTATAGTCATGGTAGACATCTTAACAGTACAGTCATGGTAGACATAATAACAGTACAGTCATGGTAGACATATTAACAGTACAGTCATGGTAGACATATTAACAGTATAGTCATGGTAGACATATTAACAGTACAGTCATGGTAGACATATTAACAGTATAGTCATGGTAGACATCTTAACAGTACAGTCATGGTAGACATATTAACAGTACAGTCAAGGTAGACATCTTAACAGTATAGTCATGGTAGACATATTAACAGTACAGTCATGGTAGACATAATAACAGTACAGTCATGGTAGACATCTTAATATTATAGTCATGGTAGACATGGCAGACATATTAACAGTACAGTCATGGTAGACATATTAACAGTATAGTCATGGTAGACATATTAGCACTACAGTCATGGTAGACATCTTAACAGTACAGTCATGGTAGACATGGTAGAAATATTAACAGTATAGTCATGGTAGACATATTAACAGTATAGTCATGGTAGACATATTAACAGTATAGTCATGGTAGACATATTAACAGTACAGTCATGGCAGACATATTAACAGTACTGTCATGGTAGACATATTAACAGTACAGTCATGGTAGACATAATAACAGTACAGTCATGGTAGACATCTTAACAGTACAGTCATGGTAGACATGGTAGACATATTAACAGTATAGTCATGGTAGACATCTTAACAGTACTGTCATGGTAGACATATTAACAGTACAGTCATGGTAGACATATTAACAGTATAGTCATGGTAGACATATTAACAGTACAGTCATGGTAGACATCTTAACAGTACAGTCATGGTAGACATCTTAACAGTATAGTCATGGTAGACATATAAACAGTACAGTCATGGTAGACATATTAACAGTACTGTCATGGTAGACATCTTAACAGTATAGTCATGGTAGACATCTTAACAGTACAGTCATGGTAGACATATTAACAGTACAGTCATGGTAGACATCTTAACAGTACAGTCATGGTAGACATATTAACAGTACAGTCATGGTAGACATCTTAACAGTACAGTCATGGTAGACATATTAACAGTACAGTCATGGTAGACATATTAACAGTATAGTCATGGTAGACATATTAACAGTACAGTCATGGTAGACATATTAACAGTATAGTCATGGTAGACATATTAACAGTATAGTCATGGTAGACATATTAACAGTATAGTCATGGTAGACATCTTAACAGTACAGTCATGGTAAACATATTAACAGTACAGTCATGGTAGACATATTAACAGTACTGTCATGGTAGACATATTAACAGTACAGTCATGGTAGACATCTTAACAGTATAGTCATGGTAGACATATTAACAGTACAGTCATGGTAAACATATTAACAGTACAGTCATGGTAGACATCTTAACAGTACTGTCATGGTAGACATATTAACAGTACAGTCATGGTAGACATAATAACAGTACAGTCATGGTAGACATCTTAATATTATAGTCATGGTAGACATGGCAGACATATTAACAGTACAGTCATGGTAGACATATTAACAGTATAGTCATGGTAGACATATTAGCACTACAGTCATGGTAGACATCTTAACAGTACAGTCATGGTAGACATGGTAGAAATATTAACAGTATAGTCATGGTAGACATATTAACAGTACTGTCATGGTAGACATATTAACAGTACAGTCATGGTAGACATATTAACAGTATAGTCATGGTAGACATATTAACACTACAGTCATGGTAGACATATTAACAGTACAGTCATGGTAGACATATTAACAGTACAGTCATGGAGTCCTTTACAGTATAGTGCCCTACTGTTGACCAGAGTCCTTAACAGTATAGTGCCCTACTGTTGACCAGAGTCCTTTACAGTATAATGCCCTACTGTTGACCAGTCCGTTACAGTATAGTGCCCTACTGTTGACCAGAGTCCATTACAGTATAGTGCCCTACTGTTGACCAGTCCTTTACAGTATAGTGCCCTACTGTTGACCAGTCCTTTACAGTATAGTGCCCTACTGTTGACCAGAGTCCTTTACAGTATAGTGCCCTACTGTTGACCAGTCCTTTACAGTATAGTGCCCTACTGTTGACCAGTCCTTTACAGTATAGTGCCCTACTGTTGACCAGAGTCCTTTACAGTATAGTGCCCTACTGTTAACCAGAGTCCTTTACAGTATAGTGCCCTACTGTTGACCAGAGTCCTTTACAGTATAGTGTCCTACTGTTGACCAGTCCTTTACAGTATAGTGCCCTACTGTTGACCAGAGTCCTATACAGTATAGTGTCCTACTGTTGACCAGAGTCCTATACAGTATAGTGCCCTACTGTTGACCAGAGTCCTTTACAGTATAGTGCCCTACTGTTGACCAGAGTCCTATACAGTATAGTGCCCTACTGTTGACCAGAGTCCTATACAGTATAGTGTCCTACTGTTGACCAGAGTCCTATACAGTATAGTGCCCTACTGTTGACCAGAGTCCTATACAGTATAGTGTCCTACTGTTGACCAGAGTCCTTTACAGTATAGTGTCCTACTGTTAACCAGTCCTTTACAGTATAGTGCCCTACTGTTAACCAGAGTCCTTTACAGTATAGTGCCCTACTGTTGACCAGTCCTTTACAGTATAGTGCCCTACTGTTGACCAGAGTCCTTTACAGTATAGTGCCCTACTGTTGACCAGAGTCCTTTACAGTATAGTGCCCTACTGTTGACCAGAGTCCTTTACAGTATAGTGCCCTACTGTTGACTAGAGTCCTTTACAGTATAGTGCCCTGCTGTTGACCAGTCCTTTACAGTATAGTGCCCTACTGTTGACCAGTCCTTTACAGTATTGTACCCTACTGTTAACCATAGTCCTTTACAGTATAGTGCCCTACTGTTGACCAGAGTCCTTTACAGTATAGTGCCCTACTGTTGACCAGAGTCCATTACAGTATAGTGCCCTACTGTTAACCAGAGTCCTTTACAGTATAGTGTCTACTGTTGAACAGTCCTTTACAGTATAGTGTCCTACTGTTGACCAGAGTCCTTTACAGTATAGTGCCCTACTGTTGACCAGAGTCCTTTACAGTATAGTGCCCTACTGTTGACCAGTCCGTTACAGTATAGTGCCCTACTGTTGACCAGAGTCCATTACAGTATAGTGCCCTACTGTTAACCAGAGTCCTTTACAGTATAGTATCCTACTGTTGACCAGTCCTTTACAGTATAGTGCCCTACTGTTGAACAGTCCTTTACATTATAGTGCCCTACTGTTGACCAGTCCTTTACAGTATAGTACCCTACTGTTAACCAGAGTCCTTTACAGTATAGTGCCCTACTGTTGACCAGTCCTTTACAGTATAGTGCCCTACTGTTGACCAGAGTCCTTTACAGTATAGTGCCCTACTGTTGACCAGAGTCCTTTACAGTATAGTGTCTACTGTTGAACAGTCCATTACAGTATAGTGCCCTACTGTTGACCAGTCCTTTACAGTATAGTACCCTACTGTTAACCAGTCCTTTACAGTATAGTGCCCTACTGTTGACCAGTCCTTTACAGTATAGTGCCCTACTGTTGACCAGAGTCCTTTACAGTATAGTGCCCTACTGTTGACCAGAGTCCTTTACAGTATAGTGCCCTACTGTTGACCTGAGTCCTTTACAGTATAGTGCCCTACTGTTAACCAGAGTCCTTTACAGTATAGTGCCCTACTGTTGACCAGAGTCCTTTACAGTATAGTGCCCTACTGTTGACCAGAGTCCTTTACAGTATAGTGCCCTACTGTTGACCAGAGTACTTTACAGTATAGTGCCCTACTGTTGACCAGAGTCCTTTACAGTATAGTGCCCTACTGTTGACCAGAGTACTTTACAGTATAGTGCCCTACTGTTGACCAGAGTCCTTTACAGTATAGTGCCCTACTGTTGACCAGAGTACTTTACAGTATAGTGCCCTACTGTTGACCAGAGTCCTTTACAGTATAGTGCCCTACTGTTGACCAGTCCTTTACAGTATAGTACCCCACTGTTGACCAGTCCTTTACAGTATAGTGCCCTACTGTTGACCAGAGTCCTTTACAGTATAGTACCCTACTGTTGACCAGAGTCCTTTACAGTATAGTACCCTACTGTTGACCAGTCCTTTACAGTATAGTGCCCTACTGTTGACCAGAGTCCTTTACAGTATAGTGCCCTACTGTTGACCAGAGTCCTATACAGTATAGTGCCCTACTGTTGACCAGAGTCCTATACAGTATAGTGCCCTACTGTTGACCAGAGTCCTTTACAGTATAGTACCCTACTGTTGACCAGAGTCCTTTACAGTATAGTACCCTACTGTTAACCAGAGTCCTATACAGTATAGTGCCCTACTGTTGACCAGTCCTTTACAGTATAGTGCCCTACTGTTAACCAGAGTCCTTTACAGTATAGTGCCCTACTGTTGACCAGAGTCCTATACAGTATAGTGCCCTACTGTTGACCAGAGTCCTATACAGTATAGTGTCCTACTGTTGACCAGAGTCCTATACAGTATAGTGCCCTACTGTTGACCAGAGTCCTATAGTATAGTATAGTCATGGTAGACATCTTAACAGTACTGTCATGGTAGACATATTAACAGTACAGTCATGGTAGACATATTAACAGTATAGTCATGGTAGACATATTAACAGTATAGTCATGGTAGACATGGTAGACATATTAACAGTAAAGTCATGGTAGACATCTTAACAGTACAGACATGGTAGACATATTAACAGTACAGTCATGGTAGACATATTAACAGTATAGTCATGGTAGACATATTAACAGTACAGTCATGGTAGACATATTAACAGTACAGTCATGGTAGACATATTACCAGTACAGTCATGGTAGACATATTAACAGTAAAGTCATGGTAGACATCTTAACAGTACAGACATGGTAGACATATTAACAGTACAGTCATGGTAGACATATTAACAGTACAGTCATGGTAGACATATTAACAGTATAGTCATGGCAGACATGGTAGAAATATTAACAGTATAGTCATGGTAGACATCTTAACAGTACTGTCATGGTAGACATATTAACAGTACAGTCATGGTAGACATGGTAGACATATTAACAGTATAGTCATGGTAGACATCTTAACAGTACTGTCATGGTAGACATATTAACAGTACAGTCATGGTAGACATATTAACAGTATAGTCATGGTAGACATATTAACAGTATAGTCATGGTAGACATGGTAGACATATTAACAGTAAAGTCATGGTAGACATCTTAACAGTACAGACATGGTAGACATATTAACAGTACAGTCATGGTAGACATATTAACAGTATAGTCATGGTAGACATATTAACAGTACAGTCATGGTAGACATATTAACAGTACAGTCATGGTAGACATATTACCAGTACAGTCATGGTAGACATATTAACAGTAAAGTCATGGTAGACATCTTAACAGTACAGACATGGTAGACATATTAACAGTACAGTCATGGTAGACATATTAACAGTACAGTCATGGTAGACATATTAACAGTATAGTCATGGCAGACATGGTAGAAATATTAACAGTATAGTCATGGTAGACATATTAACAGTACAGTCATGGTAGACATATTAACAGTACAGTCATGGTAGACATATTAACAGTACAGTCATGGTAGACATCTTAACAGTACAGACATGGTAGACATATTAACAGTACTGTCATGGTAGACATGGTAGACATATTAACATTACAGTCATGGTAGACATCTTAACAGTACAGTCATGGTAAACATCTTAACAGTACAGTCATGGTAAACATATTAACAGTACAGTCATGGTAGACATCTTAACAGTACTGTCATGGTAGACATATTAACAGTACAGTCATGGTAGACATCTTAACAGTACTGTCATGGTAGACATATTAACAGTATAGTCATGGTAGACATCTTAACAGTACTGTCATGGTAGACATATTAACAGTACAGTCATGGTAGACATCTTAACAGTACTGTCATGGTAGACATATTAACAGTATAGTCATGGTAGTCATGGTAAACATATTAACAGTACAGTCATGGTAAACATATTAACAGTATAGTCATGGTAGACATATTAACAGTACAGTCATGGTAGACATATTAAAAGTATAGTCATGGTAGACATCTTAACAGTATAGTCATGGTAGACATCTTAACAGTACAGTCATGGTAGACATATTAACAGTACAGTCATGGTAGACATAATAACAGTACAGTCATGGTAAACATCTTAACAGTACAGTCATGGTAGACATCTTAACAGTACAGTCATGGTAGACATATTAACAGTATAGTCATGGTAGACATCTTAACAGTACAGTCATGGTAGACATATTAACAGTACAGTCATGGTAGACATGGTAGACATATTAACATTACAGTCATGGTAAACATATTAACAGTACAGTCATGGTAGACATGGTAGACATATTAACATTACAGTCATGGTAGACATATTAACAGTATAGTCATGGTAGACATCTTAACAGTACAGTCATGGTAGACATCTTAACAGTACAGTCATGGTAGACATCTTAACAGTACAGTCATGGTAAACATATTAACAGTACAGTCATGGTAAACATATTAACAGTATAGTCATGGTAGACATATTAACAGTACAGTCATGGTAAACATATTAACAGTACAGTCATGGTAGACATATTAACAGTATAGTCATGGTAGACATCTTAACAGTACAGTCATGGTAAACATATTAACAGTATAGTCATGGTAAACATATTAACAGTATAGTCATGGTAGACATATTAACAGTACAGTCATGGTAGACATATTAACAGTATAGTCGTGGTAGACATCTTAACAGTACAGTCATGGTAGACATATTAACAGTACAGTCATGGTAGACATCTTAACAGTATAGTCATGGTAGACATATTAACATTACAGTCATGGTAGACATCTTAACAGTACAGTCATGGTAAACATATTAACAGTACAGTCATGGTAGACATATTAATATTACAGTCATGGTAAACATATTAACAGTATAGTCATGGTAGACATCTTAACAGTACAGTCATGGTAGTCATGGTAGACATATTAACATTATAGTCATGGTAGACATCTTAACAGTACAGTCATGGTAAACATATTAACAGTACAGTCATGGTAGACATATTAATATTACAGTCATGGTAAACATATTAACAGTATAGTCATGGTAGACATATTAACAGTACAGTCATGGTAAACATATTAACAGTATAGTCATGGTAGACATATAAACAGTACAGACATGGTAGACATCTTAACAGTACAGTCATGGTAGACATGGTAGACATATTAACAGTATAGTCATGGTAGACATATAAACAGTACAGACATGGTAGACATATTAACAGTACTGTCATGGTAGACATGGTAGACATATTAACAGTACAGTCATGGTAGACATATTAACAGTACAGTCATGGTAGACATATTAACAGTACAGTCATGGTAGACATATTAACAGTACAGTCATGGTAGACATATTAACAGTACAGTCATGGTAAACATATTAACAGTATAGTCATGGTAGACATATAAACAGTACAGACATGGTAGACATATTAACAGTACTGTCATGGTAGACATGGTAGACATATTAACAGTACAGTCATGGTAGACATATTAACAGTACAGTCATGGTAGACATATTAACAGTACAGTCATGGTAGACATATTAACAGTACAGTCATGGTAGACATATTAACAGTACAGTCATGGTAAACATATTAACAGTACAGTCATGGTAGACATCTTAACAGTACTGTCATGGTGGACATCTTAACATTATAGTCATGGTAGACATATTAACAGTACAGTCATGGTAGACATATTAACAGTACAGTCATGGTAGACATATTAACAGTATAGTCATGGTAGACATATTAACAGTACAGTCATGGTAGACATATTAACAGTACAGTCATGGTAGACATATTAACAGTATAGTCATGGTAGACATATTAACAGTACAGTCATGGTAGACATATTAACAGTACAGTCATGGTAGACATATTACCAGTACAGTCATGGTAGACATATTAACAGTAAAGTCATGGTAGACATCTTAACAGTACAGACATGGTAGACATATTAACAGTACAGTCATGGTAGACATATTAACAGTACAGTCATGGTAGACATATTAACAGTATAGTCATGGCAGACATGGTAGAAATATTAACAGTATAGTCATGGTAGACATATTAACAGTACAGTCATGGTAGACATCTTAACAGTACAGTCATGGTAGACATGGTAGACATATTAACAGTATAGTCATGGTAGACATCTTAACAGTACTGTCATGGTAGACATATTAACAGTACAGTCATGGTAGACATATTAACAGTATAGTCATGGTAGACATATTAACAGTATAGTCATGGTAGACATGGTAGACATATTAACAGTAAAGTCATGGTAGACATCTTAACAGTACAGACATGGTAGACATATTAACAGTACAGTCATGGTAGACATATTAACAGTATAGTCATGGTAGACATATTAACAGTACAGTCATGGTAGACATATTAACAGTACAGTCATGGTAGACATATTACCAGTACAGTCATGGTAGACATATTAACAGTAAAGTCATGGTAGACATCTTAACAGTACAGACATGGTAGACATATTAACAGTACAGTCATGGTAGACATATTAACAGTACAGTCATGGTAGACATATTAACAGTATAGTCATGGCAGACATGGTAGAAATATTAACAGTATAGTCATGGTAGACATATTAACAGTACAGTCATGGTAGACATATTAACAGTACAGTCATGGTAGACATATTAACAGTACAGTCATGGTAGACATCTTAACAGTACAGACATGGTAGACATATTAACAGTACTGTCATGGTAGACATGGTAGACATATTAACATTACAGTCATGGTAGACATCTTAACAGTACAGTCATGGTAAACATCTTAACAGTACAGTCATGGTAAACATATTAACAGTACAGTCATGGTAGACATCTTAACAGTACTGTCATGGTAGACATATTAACAGTATAGTCATGGTAGACATCTTAACAGTACTGTCATGGTAGACATCTTAACAGTACAGACATGGTAGACATATTAACAGTACTGTCATGGTAGACATGGTAGACATATTAACATTACAGTCATGGTAGACATCTTAACAGTACAGTCATGGTAAACATCTTAACAGTACAGTCATGGTAGACATATTAACAGTACAGTCATGGTAGACATCTTAACAGTACTGTCATGGTAGACATATTAACAGTATAGTCATGGTAGACATCTTAACAGTACTGTCATGGTAGACATATTAACAGTACAGTCATGGTAGACATCTTAACAGTACTGTCATGGTAGACATATTAACAGTATAGTCATGGTAGTCATGGTAAACATATTAACAGTACAGTCATGGTAAACATATTAACAGTATAGTCATGGTAGACATATTAACAGTACAGTCATGGTAGACATATTAACAGTATAGTCATGGTAGACATCTTAACAGTATAGTCATGGTAGACATCTTAACAGTACAGTCATGGTAGACATATTAACAGTACAGTCATGGTAGACATAATAACAGTACAGTCATGGTAAACATCTTAACAGTACAGTCATGGTAGACATCTTAACAGTACAGTCATGGTAGACATATTAACAGTATAGTCATGGTAGACATCTTAACAGTACAGTCATGGTAGACATATTAACAGTACAGTCATGGTAGACATGGTAGACATATTAACATTACAGTCATGGTAAACATATTAACAGTACAGTCATGGTAGACATGGTAGACATATTAACATTACAGTCATGGTAGACATATTAACAGTATAGTCATGGTAGACATCTTAACAGTACAGTCATGGTAGACATCTTAACAGTACAGTCATGGTAGACATCTTAACAGTACAGTCATGGTAAACATATTAACAGTACAGTCATGGTAAACATATTAACAGTATAGTCATGGTAGACATATTAACAGTACAGTCATGGTAAACATATTAACAGTACAGTCATGGTAGACATATTAACAGTATAGTCATGGTAGACATCTTAACAGTACAGTCATGGTAAACATATTAACAGTATAGTCATGGTAAACATATTAACAGTATAGTCATGGTAGACATATTAACAGTACAGTCATGGTAGACATATTAACAGTATAGTCATGGTAGACATCTTAACAGTACAGTCATGGTAGACATATTAACAGTACAGTCATGGTAGACATCTTAACAGTATAGTCATGGTAGACATATTAACATTACAGTCATGGTAGACATCTTAACAGTACAGTCATGGTAAACATATTAACAGTACAGTCATGGTAGACATATTAATATTACAGTCATGGTAAACATATTAACAGTATAGTCATGGTAGACATCTTAACAGTACAGTCATGGTAGTCATGGTAGACATATTAACATTATAGTCATGGTAGACATATTAACAGTACAGTCATGGTAAACATATTAACAGTATAGTCATGGTAGACATATAAACAGTACAGACATGGTAGACATCTTAACAGTACAGTCATGGTAGACATGGTAGACATATTAACAGTATAGTCATGGTAGACATATAAACAGTACAGACATGGTAGACATATTAACAGTACTGTCATGGTAGACATGGTAGACATATTAACAGTACAGTCATGGTAGACATATTAACAGTACAGTCATGGTAGACATATTAACAGTACAGTCATGGTAGACATATTAACAGTACAGTCATGGTAGACATATTAACAGTACAGTCATGGTAAACATATTAACAGTATAGTCATGGTAGACATATAAACAGTACAGACATGGTAGACATATTAACAGTACTGTCATGGTAGACATGGTAGACATATTAACAGTACAGTCATGGTAGACATATTAACAGTACAGTCATGGTAGACATATTAACAGTACAGTCATGGTAAACATATTAACAGTATAGTCATGGTAAACATATTAACAGTATAGTCATGGTAGACATATTAACAGTACAGTCATGGTAGACATATTAACAGTATAGTCATGGTAGACATCTTAACAGTACAGTCATGGTAGACATATTAACAGTACAGTCATGGTAGACATCTTAACAGTATAGTCATGGTAGACATATTAACATTACAGTCATGGTAGACATCTTAACAGTACAGTCATGGTAAACATATTAACAGTACAGTCATGGTAGACATATTAATATTACAGTCATGGTAAACATATTAACAGTATAGTCATGGTAGACATCTTAACAGTACAGTCATGGTAGTCATGGTAGACATATTAACATTATAGTCATGGTAGACATATTAACAGTACAGTCATGGTAAACATATTAACAGTATAGTCATGGTAGACATATAAACAGTACAGACATGGTAGACATCTTAACAGTACAGTCATGGTAGACATGGTAGACATATTAACAGTATAGTCATGGTAGACATATAAACAGTACAGACATGGTAGACATATTAACAGTACTGTCATGGTAGACATGGTAGACATATTAACAGTACAGTCATGGTAGACATATTAACAGTACAGTCATGGTAGACATATTAACAGTACAGTCATGGTAGACATATTAACAGTACAGTCATGGTAGACATATTAACAGTACAGTCATGGTAAACATATTAACAGTATAGTCATGGTAGACATATAAACAGTACAGACATGGTAGACATATTAACAGTACTGTCATGGTAGACATGGTAGACATATTAACAGTACAGTCATGGTAGACATATTAACAGTACAGTCATGGTAGACATATTAACAGTACAGTCATGGTAGACATATTAACAGTACAGTCATGGTAGACATATTAACAGTACAGTCATGGTAAACATATTAACAGTACAGTCATGGTAGACATCTTAACAGTACTGTCATGGTGGACATCTTAACATTATAGTCATGGTAGACATATTAACAGTACAGTCATGGTAGACATATTAACAGTACAGTCATGGTAGACATATTAACAGTATAGTCATGGTAGACATATTAACAGTACAGTCATGGTAGACATCTTAACAGTACAGTCAATGGTAGACATATTAACAGTACAGTCATGGTAGACATATTAACAGTACAGTCATGGTAGACATATTACCAGTACTGTCATGGTAGACATCTTAACAGTACAGACATGGTAGACATATTAACAGTACAGTCATGGTAGACATATTACCAGTACAGTCATGGTAGACATATTAACAGTAAAGTCATGGTAGACATCTTAACAGTACAGACATGGTAGACATATTAACAGTACAGTCATGGTAGACATATTAACAGTACAGTCATGGTAGACATATTAACAGTATAGTCATGGTAGACATATTAACAGTACAGTCATGGTAGACATATTAACAGTACAGTCATGGTAGACATATTACCAGTACAGTCATGGTAGACATATTAACAGTAAAGTCATGGTAGACATCTTAACAGTACAGACATGGTAGACATATTAACAGTACAGTCATGGTAGACATATTAACAGTACAGTCATGGTAGACATATTAACAGTATAGTCATGGCAGACATGGTAGACATATTAACAGTACAGTCATGGTAGACATCTTAACAGTATAGTCATGGTAGACATATTAACAGTACAGTCATGGTAGACATATTAACAGTACTGTCATGGTAGACATATTAACAGTACAGTCATGGTAGACATAATAACAGTACAGTCATGGTAGACATATTAACAGTACAGTCAAGGTAGACATATTAACAGTACAGTCATGGTAAACATATTAACAGTACAGTCATGGTAGACATCTTAACAGTACTGTCATGGTGGACATCTTAACATTATAGTCATGGTAGACATATTAACAGTACAGTCATGGTAGACATATTAACAGTACAGTCATGGTAGACATATTAACAGTATAGTCATGGTAGACATATTAACAGTACAGTCATGGTAGACATCTTAACAGTACAGTCAATGGTAGACATATTAACAGTACAGTCATGGTAGACATATTAACAGTACAGTCATGGTAGACATATTACCAGTACTGTCATGGTAGACATCTTAACAGTACAGACATGGTAGACATATTAACAGTACAGTCATGGTAGACATATTACCAGTACAGTCATGGTAGACATATTAACAGTAAAGTCATGGTAGACATCTTAACAGTACAGACATGGTAGACATATTAACAGTACAGTCATGGTAGACATATTAACAGTACAGTCATGGTAGACATATTAACAGTATAGTCATGGTAGACATATTAACAGTACAGTCATGGTAGACATATTAACAGTACAGTCATGGTAGACATATTACCAGTACAGTCATGGTAGACATATTAACAGTAAAGTCATGGTAGACATCTTAACAGTACAGACATGGTAGACATATTAACAGTACAGTCATGGTAGACATATTAACAGTACAGTCATGGTAGACATATTAACAGTATAGTCATGGCAGACATGGTAGACATATTAACAGTACAGTCATGGTAGACATCTTAACAGTATAGTCATGGTAGACATATTAACAGTACAGTCATGGTAGACATATTAACAGTACTGTCATGGTAGACATATTAACAGTACAGTCATGGTAGACATAATAACAGTACAGTCATGGTAGACATATTAACAGTACAGTCAAGGTAGACATCTTAACAGTATAGTCATGGTAGACATATTAACAGTACAGTCATGGTAGACATAATAACAGTACAGTCATGGTAGACATCTTAATATTATAGTCATGGTAGACATGGCAGACATATTAACAGTACAGTCATGGTAGACATATTAACAGTATAGTCATGGTAGACATATTAGCACTACAGTCATGGTAGACATCTTAACAGTACAGTCATGGTAGACATGGTAGAAATATTAACAGTATAGTCATGGTAGACATATTAACAGTATAGTCATGGTAGACATATTAACAGTATAGTCATGGTAGACATATTAACAGTACAGTCATGGCAGACATATTAACAGTACTGTCATGGTAGACATATTAACAGTACAGTCATGGTAGACATAATAACAGTACAGTCATGGTAGACATCTTAACAGTACAGTCATGGTAGACATGGTAGACATATTAACAGTATAGTCATGGTAGACATCTTAACAGTACTGTCATGGTAGACATATTAACAGTACAGTCATGGTAGACATATTAACAGTATAGTCATGGTAGACATATTAACAGTACAGTCATGGTAGACATCTTAACAGTACAGTCATGGTAGACATCTTAACAGTATAGTCATGGTAGACATATAAACAGTACAGTCATGGTAGACATATTAACAGTACTGTCATGGTAGACATCTTAACAGTATAGTCATGGTAGACATATTAACAGTACAGTCATGGTAGACATCTTAACAGTACAGTCATGGTAGACATATTAACAGTACAGTCATGGTAGACATATTAACAGTATAGTCATGGTAGACATATTAACAGTACAGTCATGGTAGACATATTAACAGTATAGTCATGGTAGACATATTAACAGTATAGTCATGGTAGACATATTAACAGTATAGTCATGGTAGACATCTTAACAGTACAGTCATGGTAAACATATTAACAGTACAGTCATGGTAGACATATTAACAGTACTGTCATGGTAGACATATTAACAGTACAGTCATGGTAGACATCTTAACAGTATAGTCATGGTAGACATATTAACAGTACAGTCATGGTAAACATATTAACAGTACAGTCATGGTAGACATCTTAACAGTACTGTCATGGTAGACATATTAACAGTACAGTCATGGTAGACATAATAACAGTACAGTCATGGTAGACATCTTAATATTATAGTCATGGTAGACATGGCAGACATATTAACAGTACAGTCATGGTAGACATATTAACAGTATAGTCATGGTAGACATATTAGCACTACAGTCATGGTAGACATCTTAACAGTACAGTCATGGTAGACATGGTAGAAATATTAACAGTATAGTCATGGTAGACATATTAACAGTACTGTCATGGTAGACATATTAACAGTACAGTCATGGTAGACATATTAACAGTATAGTCATGGTAGACATATTAACACTACAGTCATGGTAGACATATTAACAGTACAGTCATGGTAGACATATTAACAGTACAGTCATGGAGTCCTTTACAGTATAGTGCCCTACTGTTGACCAGAGTCCTTAACAGTATAGTGCCCTACTGTTGACCAGAGTCCTTTACAGTATAATGCCCTACTGTTGACCAGTCCGTTACAGTATAGTGCCCTACTGTTGACCAGAGTCCATTACAGTATAGTGCCCTACTGTTGACCAGTCCTTTACAGTATAGTGCCCTACTGTTGACCAGTCCTTTACAGTATAGTGCCCTACTGTTGACCAGAGTCCTTTACAGTATAGTACCCTACTGTTGACCAGTCCTTTACAGTATAGTGCCCTACTGTTGACCAGTCCTTTACAGTATAGTGCCCTACTGTTGACCAGAGTCCTTTACAGTATAGTGCCCTACTGTTAACCAGAGTCCTTTACAGTATAGTGCCCTACTGTTGACCAGAGTCCTTTACAGTATAGTGTCCTACTGTTGACCAGTCCTTTACAGTATAGTGCCCTACTGTTGACCAGAGTCCTATACAGTATAGTGTCCTACTGTTGACCAGAGTCCTATACAGTATAGTGCCCTACTGTTGACCAGAGTCCTTTACAGTATAGTGCCCTACTGTTGACCAGAGTCCTATACAGTATAGTGCCCTACTGTTGACCAGAGTCCTATACAGTATAGTGTCCTACTGTTGACCAGAGTCCTATACAGTATAGTGCCCTACTGTTGACCAGAGTCCTATACAGTATAGTGTCCTACTGTTGACCAGAGTCCTTTACAGTATAGTGTCCTACTGTTAACCAGTCCTTTACAGTATAGTGCCCTACTGTTAACCAGAGTCCTTTACAGTATAGTGCCCTACTGTTGACCAGTCCTTTACAGTATAGTGCCCTACTGTTGACCAGAGTCCTTTACAGTATAGTGCCCTACTGTTGACCAGAGTCCTTTACAGTATAGTGCCCTACTGTTGACCAGAGTCCTTTACAGTATAGTGCCCTACTGTTGACTAGAGTCCTTTACAGTATAGTGCCCTGCTGTTGACCAGTCCTTTACAGTATAGTGCCCTACTGTTGACCAGTCCTTTACAGTATTGTACCCTACTGTTAACCATAGTCCTTTACAGTATAGTGCCCTACTGTTGACCAGAGTCCTTTACAGTATAGTGCCCTACTGTTGACCAGAGTCCATTACAGTATAGTGCCCTACTGTTAACCAGAGTCCTTTACAGTATAGTGTCTACTGTTGAACAGTCCTTTACAGTATAGTGTCCTACTGTTGACCAGAGTCCTTTACAGTATAGTGCCCTACTGTTGACCAGAGTCCTTTACAGTATAGTGCCCTACTGTTGACCAGTCCGTTACAGTATAGTGCCCTACTGTTGACCAGAGTCCATTACAGTATAGTGCCCTACTGTTAACCAGAGTCCTTTACAGTATAGTATCCTACTGTTGACCAGTCCTTTACAGTATAGTGCCCTACTGTTGAACAGTCCTTTACATTATAGTGCCCTACTGTTGACCAGTCCTTTACAGTATAGTACCCTACTGTTAACCAGAGTCCTTTACAGTATAGTGCCCTACTGTTGACCAGTCCTTTACAGTATAGTGCCCTACTGTTGACCAGAGTCCTTTACAGTATAGTGCCCTACTGTTGACCAGAGTCCTTTACAGTATAGTGTCTACTGTTGAACAGTCCATTACAGTATAGTGCCCTACTGTTGACCAGTCCTTTACAGTATAGTACCCTACTGTTAACCAGTCCTTTACAGTATAGTGCCCTACTGTTGACCAGTCCTTTACAGTATAGTGCCCTACTGTTGACCAGAGTCCTTTACAGTATAGTGCCCTACTGTTGACCAGAGTCCTTTACAGTATAGTGCCCTACTGTTGACCTGAGTCCTTTACAGTATAGTGCCCTACTGTTAACCAGAGTCCTTTACAGTATAGTGCCCTACTGTTGACCAGAGTCCTTTACAGTATAGTGCCCTACTGTTGACCAGAGTCCTTTACAGTATAGTGCCCTACTGTTGACCAGAGTACTTTACAGTATAGTGCCCTACTGTTGACCAGAGTCCTTTACAGTATAGTGCCCTACTGTTGACCAGAGTACTTTACAGTATAGTGCCCTACTGTTGACCAGAGTCCTTTACAGTATAGTGCCCTACTGTTGACCAGAGTACTTTACAGTATAGTGCCCTACTGTTGACCAGAGTCCTTTACAGTATAGTGCCCTACTGTTGACCAGTCCTTTACAGTATAGTACCCCACTGTTGACCAGTCCTTTACAGTATAGTGCCCTACTGTTGACCAGAGTCCTTTACAGTATAGTACCCTACTGTTGACCAGAGTCCTTTACAGTATAGTACCCTACTGTTGACCAGTCCTTTACAGTATAGTGCCCTACTGTTGACCAGAGTCCTTTACAGTATAGTGCCCTACTGTTGACCAGAGTCCTATACAGTATAGTGCCCTACTGTTGACCAGAGTCCTATACAGTATAGTGCCCTACTGTTGACCAGAGTCCTTTACAGTATAGTACCCTACTGTTGACCAGAGTCCTTTACAGTATAGTACCCTACTGTTAACCAGAGTCCTATACAGTATAGTGCCCTACTGTTGACCAGTCCTTTACAGTATAGTGCCCTACTGTTAACCAGAGTCCTTTACAGTATAGTGCCCTACTGTTGACCAGAGTCCTATACAGTATAGTGCCCTACTGTTGACCAGAGTCCTATACAGTATAGTGTCCTACTGTTGACCAGAGTCCTATACAGTATAGTGCCCTACTGTTGACCAGAGTCCTATAGAGTATAGTGCCCTACTGTTGACCAGAGTCCTTTACAGTATAGTGCCCTACTGTTGACCAGAGTCCTTTACAGTATAGTGCCCTACTGTTGACCAGAGTCCTTTACAGTATAGTGCCCTACTGTTGACCAGAGTCCTTTACAGTATAGTGCCCTACTGTTGACCAGAGTCCTTTACAGTATAGTGCCCTACTGTTGACCAGAGTCCTTTACAGTATAGTGCCCTACTGTTGACCAGAGTCCTTTACAGTATAGTGCCCTACTGTTGACCAGAGTCCTTTACAGTATAGTACCCTACTGTTGACCAGTCCTTTACAGTATAGTGCCCTACTGTTAACCAGAGTCCTTTACAGTATAGTGCCCTACTGTTGACCAGAGTCCTATACAGTATAGTGCCCTACTGTTGACCAGAGTCCTATACAGTATAGTGTCCTACTGTTGACCAGAGTCCTATACAGTATAGTGCCCTACTGTTGACCAGAGTCCTATAGAGTATAGTGCCCTACTGTTGACCAGAGTCCTTTACAGTATAGTGCCCTACTGTTGAACAGAGTCCTTTACAGTATAGTGCCCTACTGTTGACCAGAGTCCTTTACAGTATAGTGCCCTACTGTTGACCAGAGTCCTTTACAGTATAGTGCCCTACTGTTGACCAGAGTCCTTTACAGTATAGTGCCCTACTGTTGACCTGAGTCCTTTACAGTATAGTGCCCTACTGTTAACCAGAGTCCTTTACAGTATAGTGCCCTACTGTTGACCAGAGTCCTTTACAGTATAGTGCCCTACTGTTGACCAGAGTCCTTTACAGTATAGTGCCCTACTGTTGACCAGAGTACTTTACAGTATAGTGCCCTACTGTTGACCAGAGTCCTTTACAGTATAGTGCCCTACTGTTGACCAGAGTCCTTTACAGTATAGTGCCCTACTGTTGACCTGAGTCCTTTACAGTATAGTGCCCTACTGTTAACCAGAGTCCTTTACAGTATAGTGCCCTACTGTTGACCAGAGTCCTATACAGTATAGTGCCCTACTGTTGACCAGAGTCCTATACAGTATAGTGTCCTACTGTTGACCAGAGTCCTATACAGTATAGTGCCCTACTGTTGACCAGAGTCCTATAGAGTATAGTGCCCTACTGTTGACCAGAGTCCTTTACAGTATAGTGCCCTACTGTTGAACAGAGTCCTTTACAGTATAGTGCCCTACTGTTGACCAGAGTCCTTTACAGTATAGTGCCCTACTGTTGACCAGAGTCCTTTACAGTATAGTGCCCTACTGTTGACCAGAGTCCTTTACAGTATAGTGCCCTACTGTTGACCTGAGTCCTTTACAGTATAGTGCCCTACTGTTAACCAGAGTCCTTTACAGTATAGTGCCCTACTGTTGACCAGAGTCCTTTACAGTATAGTGCCCTACTGTTGACCAGAGTCCTTTACAGTATAGTGCCCTACTGTTGACCAGAGTACTTTACAGTATAGTGCCCTACTGTTGACCAGAGTCCTTTACAGTATAGTGCCCTACTGTTGACCAGAGTACTTTACAGTATAGTGCCCTACTGTTGACCAGAGTCCTTTACAGTATAGTGCCCTACTGTTGACCAGAGTACTTTACAGTATAGTGCCCTACTGTTGACCAGAGTCCTTTACAGTATAGTGCCCTACTGTTGACCAGTCCTTTACAGTATAGTACCCCACTGTTGACCAGTCCTTTACAGTATAGTGCCCTACTGTTGACCAGAGTCCTTTACAGTATAGTACCCTACTGTTGACCAGAGTCCTTTACAGTATAGTACCCTACTGTTGACCAGTCCTTTACAGTATAGTGCCCTACTGTTGACCAGAGTCCTTTACAGTATAGTGCCCTACTGTTGACCAGAGTCCTATACAGTATAGTGCCCTACTGTTGACCAGAGTCCTATACAGTATAGTGCCCTACTGTTGACCAGAGTCCTTTACAGTATAGTACCCTACTGTTGACCAGAGTCCTTTACAGTATAGTACCCTACTGTTAACCAGAGTCCTATACAGTATAGTGCCCTACTGTTGACCAGTCCTTTACAGTATAGTGCCCTACTGTTGACCAGAGTCCTATACAGTATAGTGCCCTACTGTTGACCAGAGTCCTTTACAGTATAGTACCCTACTGTTGACCAGAGTCCTTTACAGTATAGTACCCTACTGTTAACCAGAGTCCTATACAGTATAGTGCCCTACTGTTGACCAGTCCTGTACAGTATAGTACCCTACTGTTGACCAGTCCTTTACAGTATAGTGCCCTACTGTTGACCAGTCCTTTACAGTATAGTGCCCTACTGTTGACCAGTCCTTTACAGTATAGTGCCCTACTGTTGACCAGAGTCCTTTACAGTATAGTGCCCTACTGTTGACCAGAGTCCTTTACAGTATAGTGCCCTACTGTTGACCAGAGTCCTTTACAGTATAGTACCCTACTGTTAACCAGAGTCCTATACAGTATAGTGCCCTACTGTTGACCAGTCCTTTACAGTATAGTACCCTACTGTTGACCAGAGTCCTTTACAGTATAGTGCCCTACTGTTGACCAGAGTCCTTTACAGTATAGTGCCCTACTGTTAACCAGAGTCCTATACAGTATAGTGCCCTACTGTTGACCAGAGTCCTTTACAGTATAGTGCCCTACTGTTGACCAGAGTACTTTACAGTATAGTGCCCTACTGTTGACCAGAGTCCTTTACAGTATAGTGCCCTACTGTTGACCAGTCCTTTACAGTATAGTACCCCACTGTTGACCAGTCCTTTACAGTATAGTGCCCTACTGTTGACCAGAGTCCTTTACAGTATAGTACCCTACTGTTGACCAGAGTCCTTTACAGTATAGTACCCTACTGTTGACCAGTCCTTTACAGTATAGTGCCCTACTGTTGACCAGAGTCCTTTACAGTATAGTGCCCTACTGTTGACCAGAGTCCTATACAGTATAGTGCCCTACTGTTGACCAGAGTCCTATACAGTATAGTGCCCTACTGTTGACCAGAGTCCTTTACAGTATAGTACCCTACTGTTGACCAGAGTCCTTTACAGTATAGTACCCTACTGTTAACCAGAGTCCTATACAGTATAGTGCCCTACTGTTGACCAGTCCTTTACAGTATAGTGCCCTACTGTTGACCAGAGTCCTATACAGTATAGTGCCCTACTGTTGACCAGAGTCCTTTACAGTATAGTACCCTACTGTTGACCAGAGTCCTTTACAGTATAGTACCCTACTGTTAACCAGAGTCCTATACAGTATAGTGCCCTACTGTTGACCAGTCCTGTACAGTATAGTACCCTACTGTTGACCAGTCCTTTACAGTATAGTGCCCTACTGTTGACCAGTCCTTTACAGTATAGTGCCCTACTGTTGACCAGTCCTTTACAGTATAGTGCCCTACTGTTGACCAGTCCTTTACAGTATAGTGCCCTACTGTTGACCAGAGTCCTTTACAGTATAGTACCCTACTGTTGACCAGTCCTTTACAGTATAGTGCCCTACTGTTAACCAGAGTCCTTTACAGTATAGTGCCCTACTGTTGACCAGAGTCCTTTACAGTATAGTACCCTACTGTTAACCAGAGTCCTATACAGTATAGTGCCCTACTGTTGACCAGAGTCCTTTACAGTATAGTACCCTACTGTTGACCAGAGTCTTTTACAGTATAGTACCCTACTGTTAACCAGAGTCCTATACAGTATAGTGCCCTACTGTTGACCAGTCCTTTACAGTATAGTACCCTACTGTTGACCAGAGTCCTTTACAGTTTAGTGCCCTACTGTTGACCAGAGTCCTTTACAGTATAGTACCCTACTGTTAACCAGAGTCCTATACAGTATAGTGCCCTACTGTTGACCAGGTTCCTTTACAGTATAGTACCCTACTGTTGACCAGAGTCCTTTACAGTATAGTACCCTACTGTTGACCAGAGTCCTTTACAGTATAGTACCCTACTGTTAACCAGAGTCCTATACAGTATAGTGCCCTACTGTTGACCAGTCCTTTACAGTATAGTACCCTACTGTTGACCAGTCCTTTACAGTATAGTGCCCTACTGTTGACCAGTCCTTTACAGTATAGTGCCCTACTGTTGACCAGTCCTTTACAGTATAGTGCCCTACTGTTGACCAGAGTCCTTTACAGTATAGTACCCTACTGTTGACCAGTCCTTTACAGTATAGTGCCCTACTGTTAACCAGAGTCCTTTACAGTATAGTGCCCTACTGTTGACCAGAGTCCTTTACAGTATAGTACCCTACTGTTAACCAGAGTCCTATACAGTATAGTGCCCTACTGTTGACCAGAGTCCTTTACAGTATAGTACCCTACTGTTAACCAGAGTCCTATACAGTATAGTGCCCTACTGTTGACCAGTCCTTTACAGTATAGTACCCTACTGTTGACCAGAGTCCTTTACAGTATAGTGCCCTACTGTTGACCAGAGTCCTTTACAGTATAGTGCCCTACTGTTAACCAGAGTCCTATACAGTATAGTGCCCTACTGTTGACCAGAGTCCTTTACAGTATAGTGCCCTACTGTTAACCAGAGTCCTTTACAGTATAGTGCCCTACTGTTAACCAGAGTCCTATAGAGTATAGTGCCCTACTGTTGACCAGAGTCCTTTACAGTATAGTGCCCTACTGTTGACCAGAGTCCTTTACAGTATAGTGCCCTACTGTTGACCAGAGTCCTTTACAGTATAGTGCCCTACTGTTGACCAGAGTCCTTTACAGTATAGTGCCCTACTGTTGACCAGAGTCCTTTACAGTATAGTGCCCTACTGTTGACCAGAGTCCTTTACAGTATAGTGCCCTACTGTTGACCAGAGTCCTTTACAGTATAGTGCCCTACTGTTGACCAGAGTCCTTTACAGTATAGTGCCCTACTGTTGACCAGAGTCCTTTACAGTATAGTGCCCTACTGTTGACCAGAGTCCTTTACAGTATAGTTCCCTACTGTTGACCAGAGTCCTTTACAGTATAGTGCCCTACTGTTGACCAGAGTCCTTTACAGTATAGTGCCCTACTGTTGACCAGAGTCCTTTACAGTATAGTGCCCTACTGTTGACCAGAGTCCTTTACAGTATAGTGCCCTACTGTTAACCAGAGTCCTTTACAGTATAGTGCCCTACTGTTGACCAGAGTCCTTTACAGTATAGTGCCCTACTGTTGACCAGAGTCCTTTACAGTATAGTGCCCTACTGTTGACCAGTCCTTTACAGTATAGTGCCCTACTATTGACCAGAGTCCTTTACAGTATAGTGCCCTACTGTTGACCAGAGTCCTTTACAGTATAGTGCCCTACTGTTGACCAGTCCTTTACAGTATAGTACCCTACTGTTGACCAGAGTCCTTTACAGTATAGTGCCCTACTGTTGACCAGTCCTTTACAGTATAGTACCCTACTGTTGACCAGAGTCCTTTACAGTATAGTGCCCTACTGTTGACCAGTCCTTTACAGTATAGTGCCCTACTATTGACCAGAGTCCTTTACAGTATAGTGCCCTACTGTTGACCAGAGTCCTTTACAGTATAGTGCCCTACTGTTGAGGGCCAAGCTACAGTGAGATGGATGTGAAAATGTCAATTCATGGGATTGTTTTTTTATTTTATCAGTAGCAAAATTAACATCGTCTATATTTAATATTAAAGTTTTTTTTAAATATATTATTAACACGTCTATTTGATATCCGTGGACATCAGTAGAGATCATTCATACCTGTCTTTTAAAATATTTGTAAAATCATATCACAATGTGAAATAAAAGTTTATTTCAAAGTTGCCATACATACTGTTACATCAATGCTGATTCAAAAAAGAAACAATTTAAGATTTTGTTACAAATATGGTGATTTATAATAAATATGGTGATTTATAATAAATATGGTGATTTATAGTAAATATTCAAACATAACAAATCCCCCTCCTCTGACCTGCACGATGAGATTACACAACAAACAAAAAAACATACACTTTTGAGAAATGTGATCTTGAATGTCTAATATGTTAATTTCTATTTAAAAAAAATAAATACTGTTTCTGACCTCTGCAAAAATCCAGTGTAATCTGGTGATTACAACACAGGGCATACTGTAGATAGTTATGCAATAGTCGTGTATGAAGGAGGCCCGTCTGTTGTCCTGCAAAGAACCCAATAGGTGACACGGTCTCAGGAGACACATCCTGCACCTTTCACTATAGACAGGGAATTTTTTACCAATTACAATTATTTTGATATAAAGAACATCCATTAAAACGTCCTCTTATCGCCTTTGCATTAGTGATAATGACAGCATTGTGGTGTAAAAACAACAAACCGTGTGGCCCAACTACATCTACAAACAAACATCTCTTAGTGATCTGACTTTAAAATGAATATGTTTCACTTCCTGTACAGTATCTGGTAATTGTAGTTTATTTTATTTTAAGACTTGTAGTTTGAAGACAAAGTAAGCTCCACAGAACAGCGTGATGAGTGAAAGAGACACGGGGTATGTACACGGTAGTCGTTTAGCAGACGCTCTTATCCAGAGAGACGTACAGTAGTGAGCATACATGTTCATACTTTTGGAAATTGCACCCATAATCCCTGCTGTTGCAACCGCCATTTCCTTCCAACTGAGCCACACAGGACCACGCATTAACTCTTTTCACGAGACAAAATAATAATTACAACCAAACTAACAAAATGATCCGCCATCAAAAGAAACAAGACAGGCATCACGATAAATATATTGTTTGAATGTATGTAGACCAGGGTAGGTCTCAATTCCATTTCAATTCCAGTCAATTCAGGTACACTGAATTTCAAATTCCAATTATCTTCAATGCTTTTCAATGAGGAATCTGGTTTACTTTCTGAATTGACTGGAATAGAAATGGAGTTGACCCCAACCCTGATTGAAATGGATCTGACCCCAACCCTGATTGAAATGGAATTGACCCCAACCCTGATAGAAATGGAATTGACCCCAACCCTGATTGAAATGGAATTGACCCCAACCCTGATAGAAATGGAATTGACCCCAACCCTGATATAAATGGAATTGACCCCAACCCTGATATAAATGGATCTGACCCCAACCCTGATAGAAATGGAATTGACCCCAACCCTGATAGAAATGGAATTGACCCCAACCCTGATATAAATGGAATTGACCCCAACCCTGATATAAATGGAATTGACCTCAACCCTGATAGAAATGGAATTGACCCCAACCCTGATAGAAATGGAATTGACCCCAACCCTGCTTGAAATGGAGTTGACCCCAACCCTGATTGAAATGGAGTTGACCCCAACCCTGCTTGAAATGGAGTTGACCCCAACCCTGATTGAAATGGAGTTGACCCCAACCCTGCTTGAAATGGAGTTGACCCCAACCCTGATTGAAATGGAATTGACCCCAACCCTGATAGAAATGGAGTTGACCCCAACCCTGATTGAAATGGAATTGACCCCAACCCTGATAGAAATGGAGTTGACCCCAACCCTGATTGAAATGGAATTGACCCCAACCCTGATAGAAATGGAGTTGACCCCAACCCTGATTGAAATGGAATTGACCCCAACCCTGATTGAAATGGAATTGACCCCAACCCTGATTGAAATGGAATTGACCTCAACCTTGGTGTAGATAAGATAATTTCTTTAAAAAAATTGGTTTATATCATTCTATTTGTGGTCACTTGATAACATAACTCTTCTTGTTTTCCCTCTCAGGAGGGGAGGGGGAAGAATGGATCTGATAATCAAACACACACCTATGTTGACATTCCTGTAGCCACACACACGTTACTGTGTTTGTTTGTCATTTATTTATTTATTTTACTTAACTAGCCAGTTAAGAACAAATTCTTATTTACAATGATGGCCTACCCCGGCAAAACCCAAACCCGGACGACACTGGGCCAATTGTACGCCGCCCTATGGGACTCCCAATCACGGCCGGTTGTGATACAGCCTGGAATTGAACCAGGGTCTGCAGTGACGCTGGTCCACTGAGATGCAGTATACCGCTGCGCCACTCGGGAGCCCAACGTGATGTACATACAGTCTGTAGGAAAGGCACTGGCCTGATGTCTCATGACAGAGATGAACAATACATATACATGGAGGGTTTATGAAGAGTGGACCAGACCAAACCAGACCAAACCAGACCAAACCAGACCAAACCAGACCAGACCAAACCAAACCAGAGCAGTCCAAACCAAACCAGACCAAACCAGACCAGACCAAACCACATCAGACCAAACCAGACCAGAGCAAACCAGACCAGAGCAAACCAGACCAGTCCAAACCAGACCAGACCAAACAGAGCAAACCAGACCAGTCCAAACCAGAGAAGACCAGACCAGAGCAGTCCAAACCAGAGCAGTCCAAACCAGACCAGACTAAACCAGAGCAGTCCAAACCAGACCAGACCAGTCCAAACCAGACCAGACCAGAACAAGCAGTCCAAATCAGGCCACACCAGAGCAATCCAAACCAAACCAAACCAGAGCAATCCAAACCAGACCAAACCAGAGCAATCCAAACCAGAGCAATCCAAACCAGACAAAACCAGAGCAATTCAAACTTGACCAAACAGGAGCCATCCAAACCAGACCAAACCAGAGCAATCCAAACCAAACCAAACCAGAGCAATCCAAACCAGACCAATCCAAACCAGACAAAACCAGAGCAATTCAAACTTGACCAAACAGGAGCCATCCAAACCAGACCAAACCAGAGCAGTCCAAACCAGACCAAACCAGAGCAGTCCAAACCAGACCAGAGCAGTCCAAATCAGGCCACACCAGAGCCATCCAAACCAGACCAAACCAAAGCAGTCCAAACCAGACCAAACCAGACCAGGCCAAACCAGACCAAACCAGACCAAACCAGACCAAACCAGAGCAGTCCAAACCAGACCAGGCCAAACAAGAGCAGCCCAAACCAGACCAAACCAAACCAGCCCAGACCAAACCAGAGCAGACCAAACCAGAGCAGTCCAAACCAGAGCAGACCAAACCAGACCAGACCAAACCATACCAGAGCAGACCAACCCAGAGCAGACCAAACCAGAGCAGACCAAACCAGAGCAGACCAAACCAGATCAGTCCAAACCAAACCAGACCAGACCAAACCAGATCAGTCCAAACCAGACCAGACCAAACCAGATCAGTCCAAACCAAACCAGACCAGACCAAACCAGATCAGTCCAAACCAGACCAGACCAAACCAGAGCAGTCCAAACCAAACCAAACCAGACCAAACCAGAGCAGTCCAAACCAGTCCAAACCAGACTAAGGGAAGGGAAGAGGCAACCACATCACAGGGGCTGGAGGTTGAGATTGACATTGAGATTGATACTCTGGCACCACCTGGTGGAGTATCACTGCAACTTCCTGGTCGCCCTCTGATGACCTCATCGTGTTACTGAGGTGTATTCACAGAGAGCCAGCAACTCCTCCATGGCTTGTTGGCCAAAGCCTATTGGGGGAAATGAATGGGATTTTAGGAAAAATGCATAAAATAAGGTCTGTGGTAAACACCGGCTTAGAAGATCTGATATGTTTTGATAATCTTTATCAGCTAATGTCACTTTGTGTGAATTTTGAAGCACCTACAGTATGCACATAGTATGCACATAGAGGCCTCATAATTCATAAAGGTCATGTTAACTGACTGTTATTATATTACAGAACAAAACGTATAAGATATCCTAAGTCTGTGTTAACCTCAGACATTATTTTTGCCGTTTATTACAAAACCATATTCTTTCCTCATTTAATTTTCCCAATAGGCCCGAACGAACCAGAGGTAACTCATTTCCGTTTTTTTTAGGACTACAAGCTGGCGATCTCTAGTAGTTGCAGTCCGTAGCGAATGAAAAACGTTTTTTTGCAACGAAAACGAGAGTCTCTATTGGACAAATTCAGGTAGGTCCCTCCCAGTTTCTTTGGTTTGTAGTGAATACACCTCTGGTATTGTAGTTGTACCTCTATGCTCTTTTGGTTCTCTACACAGATTTAAAATGACCAATAATGACTGACTTATATAATAGACTACAGTAAATATGGTATATTTATAGATCTATAGATATGTTAAGAAAACAACATCTGATTGTTGAGAGCTTGAAATCAGTATACATGAGTTTTTAATGTCATAAAACCAAATCACCAGCTGTGTTACAGTACAACCTACTATACACATCTCCAGTGCCCCATACAGCTCTCTCTGCTCTCTCTCTCTGCTCTTTCTCTGTCTGCTCTCTCTCTATCTCAGCTATCTCTCTCTGCTCCCTCTCTCTCTGTCTGCTCTCTCTCTCTCTGCTCTCTCTCTGTCTCAGCTATCTCTCTCTGCTCTCTCTCTGTCTCTGCTCTCTCTCTCAGCTATCTCTCTCTCTCTCTGTCTGCTCTCTCTCTGTCTCAGCTATCTCTCTCTGCTCTCTCTCTTAGCTCTCTCTCTCTGCTCTCTCTCTGTCTGCTCTCTCTCTCTCTCTCTCTCTCTCTGCTCTCTCTCTGTCTCAGTTATCTCTCTCTGCTCTCTCTCAGCTCTCTCTCTCTCTCTGCTCCCTCTCTCTCTCAGCTCTCTGCTCTCTCTATGTCTCTGCTCTCTCTGTCTCAGCTCTCTCTGTCTCTCTCTCTCAGTTCTCTCTCTCTCTTTCAGCTCTCTCTGTCTCAGCTCTCTCTCTCTCTCTCTCTCTCTCTCTCTCTCTCTCTCTCTCTCTCTCTCTCTCTCTCTCTCTCTCAGCTCTCTCTCTCTCTCTGAGCCAGTGGGATGTAACCTACTGTAGATTGTGAGTTACCAGGCACACTAAACATAACAGCCTTCAATACATGATTACACCCAAACACATTCCTGTACCGGCTTCCTGTACCGGCTCTATTTAACGCATATATCCCTTTGAATATGTGACAAACGATAACGTATATTTACTCTGATTAAGTATCACATGAATGGAATGAAAAGCTTGTCAATGAGACACGAGTCAGGCCATCTCATCTCAACCCTCTCAGACCATGCAGGTAGTGAGCTACAGAGAATGACAGGTGTTTCTAGTCTTACAGTTCAATATTGGCATTTTGTAGCAATAATTTTTTTTTTTTTACAGAAGAAGTCTCAATAAATAGATGTTTAACAGCAGAAGTCTCAATAAATAGATGTATATTAGCAAAGTGCATCATGGCAGACCAGTAGAAAAATACCTGTAAATTATCAATCTGTTACAGTTCTCTGCAGAAACAAAAAATTTTTTTGGGGGGGGTTTTTGAAAACTTTGTAAGAGCAAGATATTATTCATATTAATATCAAATAAAATAACAAATAAAATAACAATGCCATTTCTTAAATGTTTTAGGGAGATATAATAGATATTTTAGAAAACATGAAGAAGACATTGGGGCACATCTAAAATAGCACCCTATTCCCTATATAGTGCAGAACCGTATCGGCCCTGGTCAAAAGTAGTGCACTATATAGTGAATAGGGTGCCATTCCCCCCCCCCCCCCCCCCCCCATACCAAGCCACAGTAGTTGGAGCTGAATGTGACTACATTGAAATAAATAGTCAAAATATACAGAATATATGGAAATATGCTATATATAGACAGATGTACTGAAGTAATGTTCAGGGCACTTTGATAATGTCATCCTTCTATGTCTTCCTCACCTCCTCCTCCTCTTCCTCTACCTCCTCCTCTTCCTCCTCCTCCACCTCCTCCTCCACCTCCTCCACCTCCTCCTCCTCCTCTTCCTCCTCCTCCTCTTCTTCTTCCTCCTCCTCCACCTCCTCCTCCTCCTCCTGTCTTTAGTTTGATAGTTGATCTTGTTCTCTGTTGTTCCTCTGCTGCTGCGTTCGTTCCTTTTAATAAGAAACTAAGCAAATAAAATACTAATAAATACTATGAGTCCATTCAATTGTCACTCATCATCAACAATATATTTTCCAATAGTGATAAACCATGTTTTGTTCTCCATAATGTAAGATCTGAAAATAGTATCTTTGATTTCCTCTTTTTTTGTTGTAAAAAAACAAACAAAATTGTTTTGGTTTTATCCCCCAAAATACTTAGTTTAGAAAAAGTTGTTCTCATCAAGGTGTTGAGAAAAATATAGACGTCTTCTGATAGCTCAGATCTCACCGGCTAGGTGTCTCTTCTAGTGGAATACAGACCAGACCAGATGAGACCAGACCAGACCAGACCAGACCAGATGAGATCAGACCAGACCAGACCAGACACCCTCTGGTGTTCTTACTCCGGGTATGGAGGTACCCCAACCCCAGCTGTAAGCTCTCCCATGTGGACCGGCTCTCCCTGCCTTAACAGACATCTCAACAGTTGAGGGAGGGTGGGGCGGCGGAGGAGAGGGGGCCACCACCAACTCCCCTTTACCTCATATTGTTCTCCTCCTCTCATCCCTTCATACCAACAAAATATATTTCCATCATTACATCATTCCACACTGAGAATCCTACTTTTACTCTCCATTAAGTTATACTTTGAACCTCCTGTAAGGATGCTCTAGAAGTGTCCCAGAACTATTCTAGAAGTGTCCCAGAACTATTCTAGAAGTGTCCCAGAACTATTCTAGAAGTGTCTCAGAACTATTCTAGAAGTGTTACAGAAGTGTTCCGGGAGGTTCTAGAAGCCCTCTATATGACAGTAGGCCTCCATGCTGGAGAAGAGGATGTAGAGGAACCAGAGACTGAAGAAGAAGGCTGAGGTGGCCAGTCTGTGTCCGCGCGGCCCGCCCAGCTCCCCCCCGATGTGGGCCCGGCGGCGGTATAGCAGCACGGAGACCCCAAGGAAGGCGAAGATGGTGTAGAGGGTGACGGAGAAGGCCAGGGAGCCGGCCTCCACCACAAACTGCTTGCCCTGCATGTGCCAGTAGATGGCGGCTATCGACCACGCCACCCCGATGCCCAGGAACACGTTGATCGCATTGCTGCCCGTCACGTTACCGATGGAGGCATCTGCATATGTGTCCTGCACCGCCGCTACCTTACTGGCAAATGTGTCTGGAGAGAGAGAGAGAGGGAGGGAAAGAGGGAGAGAGAGAGAGAGAGAGAGGGAGAGAGAGAGAGAGAGAGAGAGGGAGGGAAAGAGGGAGGGAGAGAGAGGGAGGGAAAGAGGGAGGGAGAGAGAGCGAGAGGGAAAGAGGGAGAGAGAGAGACATAAAGAAAGAGAGTAAAAGGGAGGGAAAGAGGGAGATAGAGAGAGACGGAGGGAAAGAGGGAGAGAGAGAGAGAGGGAGGGAAAGAGGGAGGGAGGGAAAGAGGGAGGGAGGGAAAAAGGGAGATAGAGAGAGAGGGAGGGAAAGAGGGAGAGAGAGAGAGAGGAAGGGAAAGAGGGAGGGAGGGAAAGAGGGAGGGAGGGAAAGAGGGAGAGAGAGAGAGAGAGGGAAAGAGGGAGGGAGGGAAAGAGGGAGGGAAAGAGAGAGGGAGGGAAAGACGGAGATAGAGAGAGAGACATAAAGAAAGAGAGTAAAAGGGAGAGAGAGAGGGAGAGAGCGAGAGAGGGAGGGAAAGAGGGAGGGAGGGAGGGAAAGAGGGAGGGAGGGAAAGAGGGAGATAGAGAGAGAGGGAGGGAAAGAGGGAGAGAGAGAGAGGGAGGGAAAGAGGGAGGGAGGGAAAGAGGGAGGGAGGGAGGGAGGGAAAGAGGGAGAGAGAGAGGGAGAGAGGGAGGGAGGGAGGGAAAGAGGGAGAGAGAGAGAGGGAAAGAGGGAGGGAGAGAAAGAGGGAGGGAAAGAGGGAGATAGAGGGAGATAGAGAGAGAGGGAGGGAAAGAGGTAGATAGAGAGAGAGACAAAGAAAGAGAGTAAAAGGGAGAGAGAGAGAGGGAGAGAGAGAGAGAGGGAGGGAAAGAGGGAGATAGAGAGAGAGAGACATAAAGAAAGAGAGTAAAAGGGAGAGAGAGAGAGAGAGAGGGAGAGAGAGAGAGAGAGGGAGAGAGAGAGAGAGGGAGACATAAAGAGAGAGAGTAAAAGGGAGAGAGAGAAAGGTGCAAAATCAAATCAAATTGTATTGGTCACGTACACATGGTTAGCAGATGTTATTGCGAGTGTAGTGAAATGCTTGTGTTTCTAGATCCGACAGTGTAGCAGTATCTAACAGGTAATATCTAACAAATTCCACAACAAAACCTAATACACACAATCTGGTAAAGGAATGGGATGAGAATATATACATTTAAAATATATGGATGAGCAGTGACAGAGCGGCTGAGAGGCAATAGATAGTATAGAATAGATAGTGAAGGACAAGGTATACAGTATATACATATGAGATGAGTAAGGTGAGATATGTAAAGAGATATGTAAACATTCTTAAGGTGGCATTATTAAAGTGGCCAATGATTTCAAGTCTGTAGTGATATCAAGTCTGCAACCTCTCTGTGCTAGTGATGGCTGTTTAACTTTTTGCGGATCATTTGGACGCTAGCATCCCATCTCGACAACTTTCCGGTGAAATTGCAGAGCGCGAAATTCAAATGACAGAAATAGTTATACTTAACATTCATGAAAATATAAGTGTCTTACATCGTTTAAAAGCTTAACTTCTTGTTAATCCAGCCGCTGTGTCAGATTTCAAAAAGGCTTTACGGCAAAAAGCACAGCATGCGATTATCTGAGGACAGCGCCCAGCACACAAAAGCATTAAAAACATTTTACAACCAGGCAGATGCGCCAAGAAAGTCAGAAATAGCGATAAAATAAATCACTTACCTTTGAAGATCTTCTTCTGTTGGCACTCCAAAAGGTCCCAGCTACATCACAAATGGTCGTTTTCGATAAAGTACTTCTTTATATCCATAAAAACTCAGTTTAGCTGGCGCGCTTCATTCAATAATCCACCGGTTTCCCTCCTTCAAAATGCATACAAAATGAATCCCAAACGTTACCAATAAACTTATCCAAACAAGTCAAACAACGCTTATAATCAAACCTCAGGTACCCTAATACGTAAATAATTTAAGACGGAGAATCGTTATTGTCATTACCGGAGATAAACAACAAGTATGCACAGTCACCAGAACGCGTAACAAACACTAAAATGGGATCCACTTAGAAAAACTACAAATTCTAGCTAATTTTTCAAAAAATAAGCCTGAAACTCTTCCTAAAGACTGTTGACATCTAGTGGAAGCCCTAGGAACTGCAATCTGGGAGGTATTCCCTTCATATTAAAAATGACAGCCACAGGAATCAATGGTGGGCTGAATGTTTTTATTCTTCTTCTGGATGGTTTGTCCTCGGGTTTTTGCCTGCCATATCAATTCTGTTATACTTACAGACATGATTTAAACAGTTTAGAAACTTTAGAGTGTTTTCTATCCAATCCTAATCATTATATGCATATCCTAGCTTCTGGGCCAGAGTAACAGGCAGTTTACTTTGGGCACGCTTGTCATCCAGATGTCAAAATACTGCCCCCTAGCCCAAAGAGGTTAACAATCTGATGGCCTTGAGATAGAAGCTGTTTCTCAATCTCTCTGTCCCAGCTCTGATGCACCTGTACTGACCTCGCCTTCTGGATGGAAGTGGGGTGAACAGGCAGTGGCTCGGGTGGTTGATGATCTTTTTTGTCTTCCTGTGACATCAGGTGGTGTAGGTGTCCTGGAGGGCAGGCAGTTTGCCGGTAGTTTGCTGTACCAGGCGGTGATACAGCCCGACAGGATGCTCTCAATTGTGCACCTGTAAACGTTAGTGAGGGTTTTTGGTGACAAGCCACATTTTTTCAGCCTCCTGAGGTTGAAGAGGCGCTGTTGCGTGGACCATTTCAGTTTATCGGTGATATGTACACCGAGGAACTTTCCACCTTCTCCACTCCTGTCCCTTCGATGTGGATAGGGAGGTGCTCCCTTTGCTGTTTCCTGAAGTCCACGATCATCTCCTTTGTTTTGTTAATGTTGAGTGAGAGGTTGTTTTCCTGACACCACACTTCGAGGGCCCTCACCTCCTCCCTGTAGGCCATCTCGTCGTTGTTGGTAATCAAGCCTACCACTGTTGTGTCCTCTGCAAACTTGATGATTGAGTTGGAGGCGTGCGTGGCCACGCAGTCGTGGGTGAACAGGGAGTACAGGAGAGGTCTGAGAACGCACTCTTGTGGGGCCCCAGTGTTGAGGATCAGCGGAGTGGAGATGTTTCCTACCTTCACCACCTGGGGTCGGCCCGTAAGGAAGTCCATGACCCAGTTGCACAGGGCGGGGTCGAGACCCAGGGTCTCAAGCTTAATGATGAGTTTGGAGGGTACTATGGTGTTGAATGCTGAGCTGTAATTGATGAACAGCATTCTTACATAGGTATTCCTCTTGTCCAGATGGGATAGGGCAGTACGCAGTGTGATGGCGATTGCATCATCTGTGGACCTATTGGGGCGGTAAGGAAATTGAAGTGGGTCTAGGGTAACAGGTAGGGTGGAGGTGATATGATCCTTGACTAGTCTCTCAAAGCACTTCATGATGACAGGAGTGCTACGGGGCGATAGTCATTTAATTCAGTTACCTTAGCTTTCTTGGGTACAGGAACAATGGTGGCCATCTTGAAGCATGTGGGGACAGCAGACTGGGATAAGGATTGATTGAATATGTCTTTAAACACACCAGCCAGCTGGCCTGCGCATGCTCAAGGACGCGGCTAGGGATGCCATCTGGGCCGACAGCCTTGCGAGGGTTAACATGTTTGAATGTTTTACTTACGTTGGCCACGAAGAAGGAGAGCCCACAGGCTTTGGTAGCGGGCCGTGTCAGTGGCACTGTATTGTCCTCAAAGTGCACAAAGGAGTTGTTTAATTTGTCTGGGAGCAAGACGTCGATTTCTGCGACGTGACTGGTTTTCTTTTTGTAATCCGTGATTGTCTGTAAACCCTGCCACATACGCCTCGTGTTTGAATTGCAACTAGAATTGTCTCTATACTGACGCTTTGATTGTTTGATTGCCTTACGGAGGGAATAACTGCACTGTTTGTATTTGGTTATGTTTCCAGTCGCCTTGCCATGATTAAATGCGGTGGTACGTGCTTTCAGTTTTGCGCGAATGCTGCCATCAATCCATGGGTTCTGGTTAGGGAAGGTTTTAATTGTCACAGTGGGTTCAACATCTCCTATACACTTCCTTATAAACTCGCTCACCGAGTCAGCGAATATGTCAAAGTCATTGTTTGAGGCTACCCGGAACATATCCCAGTCCACGTGATCAAAGCAATCTTGAAGCGTGGAATCCGATTGGTCAGACCAGCGTTGGATAGACCTAAGCACAGGCGCTTCCTGTTTTAGTTTCTGCCTATAGGAGGGTAGCAAGAAGATGGAGTCATGATCAGATTTGCCAAAAGGAGGGCGGGGGAAGGCCTTGTATGCATCGCGGAAGTTAGAGTAGCAGTGGTCGAGTGTGTTACTCGCTGGTGTACTGCAATCGATATGCTGATAGAATTTAGGTAGCCTTGTTCTCAGATTAGCTTTGTTAATAATACAATAAATGTAGCCTCAGGATATATGGTTTCCATTTTGCATAAAGCCCAGTGAAGTTCCTTGATGGCTGGCTTGGTATCCGCTTGCGGCTGTGACGATAACCAAGGAGAGTTATTTTGGGAGATAATACAGACGGCATTTGATTGTGAGGCATTCTAGGTCAAGTGAACAAAAAGACTTGTTCTTGTATGTTGTTACAATTACACCATGAGTTGTTAATCATGAAACATACATCCCCACCCTTCTTCTTTACCAGAGAGATGTTTGTTCCTGTCGGCGCGACGGACCCCGACAGCATGTCCCCAGCTAGCCATGTCTCTGTGAAACAGAGTATGTTACAATCCAGGATATCTCTTCGGAAAGCAACTTGCCCTGAATTCGTTGACTTTGTTAACTAGGGACTGGAGAGTAACGAGTAATATACTCGGAAGCGGTGGGTGGTGTGTGCGCATCTGAAGCCTCACTAGAAGACCGCTCCGGCACCTCCTCCGTTGTTTTGGGTCGGCCTCTGGAATCAGTTCAAATGCCCTGGGAGGTGCAGACAAAGGATCCGCTTTGGGAAAGTCGAATTCCTGGTCGTCGTGCTGGTTGTGCTGGTAAGTTGACGTCTCTCTGATATCCAATAGTTCTGCCCGGCTGTACGTATTAACACTTAAGGTTTTCTAGGCTAACAGAAATAATAATAATATTTAAAAAAAATAAAAATACTGTACAGTTTGAAGCGAAGTTGCCATCTCTATTGGCGCGATCTTGTATTATACTAAAATGATGTGTCTTGTGATTTATATTTTACGATGAGGTAGCAGTGAAAAGAAAGACGCTTTAATTGTTGTATGACTTTACACCCACACCTTCTACCCCCACCCCCCCACATTCCTTACACCCACGCCCCCCACACCCCCTACGACCACAGTGTCCAACAAGCTTTCTCTACCCTTAACCTTGTTCTGAACACCTCCAAAACAAAGGTCATGTGGTTTGGTAAGAAGAATGCCCCTCTCCCCACAGGTGTTATTACTACCTCTGAGGGTTTAGAGCTTGATGTAGTCACCTCATACAAGTACTTGGGAGTATGGCTAGACGGTACACTATCCTTCTCTCAGCACAGATCAAATCTGCAGGCTAAGGTTAAATCTAGACTTGGTTTCCTCTATCGTAATCGCTCCTCTTTCACCCCAGCTGCCAAACTAACCCTGATTCAGATGACCAATCTACCCATGCTAGATTGCGGAAACATAATTTATAGATTGGCAAGTAAGGGTGCTCTCGAGCGGCTAGATGTTCTTTACCATTCGGACATCAGATTTGCCACCAATGCTCCTTATAGGACACATCACTTCACTCTATACTCCTCTGTAAACTGGTCATCTCTGTATACCCGTCGCAAGACCCACTGGTTGATGCTTATTTATAAAACCCTCTTAGCCCTCACTCCCTTTATCTGAGATATCTACTGCAGCCCTCATCCTCCACATACAACACCCGTTCTGCCAGTCACATTCTGTTTAAGGTCCCCAAAGCTCTGGGTCGCTCCTTTTTTCAGTTCGCTGCAGCTAGCGACTGGAACGAGCTGCAACAAACACTCAAATTGGACAGTTTCATCTCAATCTCTTCATTGAAAGACAATCATGGGACACTCTTACTGACAGTTGTGGCTGCTTTGTGTGATGTATTGTTGTCTCTACCTTCTTGCCCTTTGTGCTATTGTCTGTGCCCAATAATGTTTGTACCATGTTTTGTGCTGCTACCATGTTGTGTTGCTACCATGTTGTTGTTGTCATGTTGTGTTGCTACCATGCTGTGTTGTCATGTGTTGCTACCATGCTGTGTTGTCATGTGTTGCTGCCTTGCTGTGTTGTCATGTGTTGCTGCCTTGCTGTGTTGTCATGTGTTGTTGCCATGCTATGTTGTTGTCTTAGGTATCTCTTTATGTAGTGTTGTCTCTTGTTGTGATGTGTGATTTGTCCTATTTATATTGTATTTATTTATTTATTTTAATCCCGCAGGATGCCTTTTGCGTTTTGGTATGCCGTCATTGTAAATAAGAATTAGTTCTTAACTGACTTCAAATCAAATGTATTTATATAGCCCTTCTTACATCAGCTGATATCTCAAAGTGCTGTACAGAAACCCAGCCTAAAACCCCAAACAGCAAGCAATGCAGGTGTAGAAGCACAGTGGCTAGGAAAAACTCCCTAGAAAGGCAGGAACCTAGGAAGAAACCTAGAGAGGAACCAGGTTATGAGGGGTGGCCAGTCCTCTTCTGGCTGTGCCGGGTGGAGATTATAACAGAACATGGCCAAGATGTTCAAATGTTCATAAATGACCAGCATGGTCAAATAACTTGCCTGGTTAAATGAAGGTTACATAAAATAAAAAATAAAAAATACACCCACACACCCATACTGCTATCCATTAGTGTACTCACCAGGGACAGACGTACCCAGCGCCACGAACACCACGGCAGTGACGGGCCACACACCCATATTGCTATCCATTAGTGTACTCACCAGGGACAGACGTACCCAGTGCCACGAACACCACGGCAGTGACGGAGTCCTTCAACCCGGTGGTGCAGCCGAAGTGAGAGGCCAGATCTCCTATCACTGCGGTCAGCATGCCGATGATGATGATGGAGATGAAGAAGCAGGCCCAGCCGTTCAGGTAGTCCGTGGGAGGAACACAGGCAAACAGCACCTAATATGAATAATAATAATAATATTAATAATAATAATAATAATACCATTAATAATACTAATAATACTAATAATAATATGAGTAATAATAATATGAATAATATGGATATGAATACTAATATGAATAACAATTTTAATAATATGAATAATAATAATAATATTAATAATACCATTAATAATAATAATAATATGAGTAATAATAATATGAATAATAATAATAATATTAGTAATAATATGAATAATACCATTAATAATAATATGAGTACTAATAATATGAAATAGAATAATATTAATAATAATATGAATATGAATAACAATTAGAATAATATGAATAATATTATTAATAATAATATGAGTAATAATAATATGAAAAATAATAATATGAATATGAATAACAATTTGAATAATATTAATAATATTATTAATACTACTATGACTATTATATTATTATTTATATTATTATAGTAGTATTAATAATATTATGAATATGAATAATACTAATAATATTAATTAACATGCAAATAATATGAATACGATTATGAATAATAATAATAATAATATTAATAATAATAGGAATAATAATAATTTAACACTTTACTATAGGTGTCCTTATGAATGCATTCATAAAGCCCTTATAACAGCTACATAACACATCGTAACATGTGTCAGTAGCCACAGTTATTAATAGTTATGAGCAATGGCACTAAAGGCACTAATAACAATATATGCCATTAAGCAGACGCCTTTATCTAAAGAGACTTACAGTCATGTGCGCATTTTACATAAGGGTGGTCACGGGAATCGAACCCACGACCCTTGGCGTCACAAGAACCATGCGCTACCATCTGAACTACAGAGGACCAACTCAACTGACCTTCCAGAAGACGGTGAGGAAGTGCATGACGTAGTCAAAACAAGACGGGAGACGCTCTTCACCGGAGTCTTCCTCATCCTCGTCTCCTGGGGACAAGGGAGGGAGGAGGGGGGAGAGGAGAATGGAGGGAGGAGGGGGAGGGAGTAGTGGAAGAGAGGAGCGGATAGATGGAGGGAGGGAGGAGCAGAGGAGAGGAGAGATGAGGGAGGAGCAGAGGAGAGGAGAGATGGAGGGAGGAGCAGAGGAGAGGAAGAATGAAGGAGGGAGGAGCAGAGGAGAGGAGAGATGAGGGAGGGAGGAGCAGAGAAGAGGAGAGGAGAGATGAGGGAGGGAGGAGCAGAGAAGAGGAGAGGAGAGATGAGGGAGGAGCAGAGAAGAGGAGAGATGGAGGAGCAGAGGAGAGGAGAGGAGAGATGAGGGAGGGAGGAGCAGAGAAGAGGAGAGATGGAGGGAGGAGGGATGAAGAGGAAGAGTAGAGGAAGAGTTGAAACAATAGTTGGTAGAGTGATAGAGTAGATGAATAGAGCAAGAAGGGACGACATCAAGGGGAAGGAAGACAATCATTTTAACTTACTATATGATACATTGAGTAATATTTCATAAGAGCACATGGTTGTATTTCATAGTGACATCCTGTTTCCCAGTGTGTTTAATCCACTCTAAGAAGACTCACATACCCTCACACTGAACTATTAGGATGGGACAGCAAGAGGAATGATGACAACACACACACTACTACTGAACATCTCAATTAAGTGATCTTGTTATATGTAACAAAGCTAAAACCTTGTACAGTCCAACTCTATACATTCACAAGGTCATTAGGGGCCCCCAGCAGGCCATTAGGGGCCCTCAGTAGGCCATTAGGGGCCCTCAGTAGGCCATTAGGGGCCCTCAGTAGGCCATTAGGGGCCCTCAGTAGGCCATTAGGGGCCCTCAGTAGGCCATTAGGGTCCCTCAGTAGACCATTAGGGGCCCTCGGTAGACCATTAGGGGCCCTCAGTAGGCCATTAGGGGCCCTCAGTAGGCCATTAGGGTCCCTCAGTAGACCATTAGGGGCCCTCGGTAGACCATTAGGGGCCCTCAGTAGGCCATTAGGGGCCCTCAGTAGGGCATTAGGGGCCCTCGGTAGGCCATTAGGGGCCCTCAGTAGGCCATTAGGGGCCCTCAGTAGGCCATTAGGGGCCCTCAGTAGGCCATTAGGGGCCCTCAGTAGGCCATTAGGGGCCCTCAGTAGGCCATTAGGGGCCCTCAGTAGACCATTAGGGGCCCTCAGTAGACCATTAGGGGCCCTCGGTAGACCATTAGGGGCCCTCAGTAGGCCATTAGGGGCCCTCAGTAGGGCATTAGGGGCCCTCGGTAGGCCATTAGGGGCCCTCAGTAGGCCATTAGGGTCCCTCAGTAGACCATTAGGGGCCCTCGGTAGACCATTAAGGGCCCTCAGTAGACCATTAGGGGTCCTCAGTAGACCATTAGGGGCCCTCAGTAGGCCATTAGGGGCCCTCAGTAGGGCATTAGGGGCCCTCAGTAGGGCATTAGGGTCCCTCAGTAGACCATTAGGGGCCCTCGGTAGACCATTAGGGGCCCTCAGTAGGCCATTAGGGGCCCTCAGTAGGGCATTAGGGGCCCTCGGTAGGCCATTAGGGGCCCTCAGTAGGCCATTAGGGTCCCTCAGTAGACCATTAGGGGCCCTCGGTAGACCATTAAGGGCCCTCAGTAGACCATTAGGGGTCCTCAGTAGACCATTAGGGGTCCTCAGTAGACCATTAGGGGCCCTCAGTAGGCCATTAGGGGCCCTCAGTAGGGCATTAGGGGCCCTCAGTAGGGCATTAGGGAACCTCAGCAGAAGTTGTGAGGCCTGACAGGCAATTAGGGGACTTCCTTCTACAGCGGTAGGAACGTGTGTAGCCTGACAGGCACTGGCCCAGCTCCCCGCAGACAAACTGAGGCCTCCATGAGCAGGCAGGGTAGCTGGGCAGGGGGCTAGGCAGGAGATTAGACAGGCCTAGGTCTATGTAGGCAGGGTAGCTGGGCAGGGGAATAGGCAGGAGATTAGACAGGCCTAGGTCTATGTAGGCAGGGTAGCTGGGCAGGGGGCTAGGCAGGAGATTAGACAGGCCTAGGTCTATGTAGGCAGGGTAGCTGGGCAGGGGGCTAGGCAGGAGATTAGACTGGCCTAGGTCTATGTAGGCAGGGTAGCTGGGCAGGGGGCTAGGCAGGAGATTAGACAGGCCTAGGTCTATGTAGGCAGGGTAGCTGGGCAGGGGGCTAGGCAGGAGATTAGACAGGCCTAGGTCTATGTAGGCAGGGTAGCTGGGCAGGGGAATAGGCAGGAGATTAGACAGGCCTAGGTCTATGTAGGCAGGGTAGCTGGGCAGGGGGCTAGGCAGGAGATTAGACAGGCCTAGGTCTATGTAGGCAGGGTAGCTGGGCAGGGGGCTAGGCAGGAGATTAGACAGGCCTAGGTCTATGTAGGCAGGGTAGCTGGGCAGGGGGCTAGGCAGGAGATTAGACAGGCCTAGGTCTATATAGGCAGGGTAGCTGGGCAGGGGGCTAGGCAGGAGATTAGACAGGCCTAGGTCTATGTAGGCAGGGTAGCTGGGCAGGGGGCTAGGCAGGAGATTAGACAGGCCTAGGTCTATATAGGCAGGGTAGCTGGGCAGGGGGCTAGGCAGGAGATTAGACTGGCCTAGGTCTATGTAGGCAGGGTAGCTGGGCAGGGGGCCTTCCAGTTTACTGAGCAGAGTGAGGGCCTTCCAGATGAATGAACAGAGTGAGGGCCTTCCAGATGAATGAACAGAGTGAGGGCCTTCCAGATGAATGAACAGAGTGAGGGCCTTCCAGATTAATGAACAGAGTGAGGGCCTTCCAGATGAATGAACAGAGTGAAGGCCTTCCAGATGAATGAACAGAGTGAGGGCCTTCCAGATGAATGAACAGAGTGAGGGCCTTCCAGATGAATGAACAGAGTGAGGGCCTTCCAGATGAATGAACAGAGTGAGGGCCTTCCAGATGAATGAACAGAGTGAGGGCCTTCCAGATGAATGAACAGAGTGAGGGCCTTCCAGATAAATGAACAGAGTGAGGGCCTTCCAGATGAATGAACAGAGTGAGGGCCTTCCAGATGAATGAACAGAGTGAGGGCCTTCCAGATGAATGAACAGAGTGAGGGCCTTCCAGATGAATGAACAGAGTGAGGGCCTTCCAGATGAATGAACAGAGTGAGGGCCTTCCAGATTAATGAACAGAGTGAGGGCCTTCCAGATGAATGAACAGAGTGAGGGCCTTCCAGATGTTTACTGTGTGGAGAAGTTACAGAGATGTAGAGAGTATTGTGTGTGTGTGTGTGTGTGTGTGTGTGTGTGTGTGTGTGTGTGTGTGTGTGTGTGTGTGTGTGTGTGTGTGTGTGTGTGTGTGTGTGTGTGTGTGTGTGTGTGTGTGTGTGTGTGTGTGTGTGTGTGTGTGTGTGTGTACAGTACACTACACTACACTACAGCTGAGGGAAGAAACTGGGCGTCTTTCTCAATGAATCTTTCCTTGATTTGATTCCTCATATCCTCTTTCCTCGCCTCCTTCTCCAAATGAGATGTTTTCCTCCAATGTGTTTTGAGAAGGAGGGCGAGGAAAGAAGCATTGAGAAACAGCCAGAGTATCACTTCATGTTGCTCCGTAGAAGCTGGAGGAGCTCTGCCTACAGCAGAAATGGGTCACATGGTTTCAGACAGTCTGTCTAGGACCGTCTACAGGGCTGATTGGTAGCTCTTCACACAACAAAGATCCTATAGTCAGACTCAATGTCACTCAGACTTTGACAAGGGGACAAAACAACAATGTTTGCTGTGAGTGGGAAGATGGCCGTATACAGGAAACATATCCAACCTGTCTGTCTCTTTATGAAGCTAAACGTAAAGCTAAACAAAAAACAACACAGGTAATAGTTTCTGATATGTAAAATCTAACTATTATGACTGGACGATCAACGATTAACGATCAAAGATCCACGTTTTTTTTGGTCACTGTATTGTATTTACCTAGCCTGATCCCTGTTTGTGCTAACATTCCAGACCGTTTCATGACGCGTGGCAAATATTGGAATGTTAGCAAAACAGTTCTGTTAACCAGGCTAGTATTTTACCATCTTCCTTTGAATTATCTGACCACTAAATGGCGCCCCCTAGAGTGTGGCATGGGCGGTGCAGGAGCTGGTGTTTACCTGCGCTGACTGTGATGGGACCTGGTGTTTACCTGCGCTGACTGTGATGGGAGCTGGTGTTTACCTGTACTGACTGTGATGGGAGCTGGTGTTTACCTGCGCTGACTGTGATGGGAGCTGGTGTTTACCTGCGCTGACTGTGATGGGAGCTGGTGTTTACCTGCGCTGACTGTGATGGGAGCTGGTGTTTACCTGCACTGACTGTGATGGGAGCTGGTGTTTACCTGCACTGACTGTGATGGGAGCTGGTGTTTACCTGCACTGACTGTGATGGGAGCTGGTGTTTACCTGTACTGACTGTGATGGGAGCTGGTGTTTACCTGCACTGACTGTGATGGGAGCTGGTGTTTACCTGCGCTGACTGTGATGGGAGCTGGTGTTTACCTGTACTGACTGTGATGGGAGCTGGTGTTTACCTGCACTGACTGTGATGGGAGCTGGTGTTTACCTGCACTGACTGTGATGGGAGCTGGTGTTTACCTGTACTGACTGTGATGGGAGCTGGTGTTTACCTGTACTGACTGTGATGGGAGCTGGTGTTTACCTGTACTGACTGTGATGGGAGCTGGTGTTTACCTGCACTGACTGTGATGGGAGCTGGTGTTTACCTGTACTGACTGTGATGGGAGCTGGTGTTTACCTGTACTGACTGTGATGGGAGCTGGTGTTTACCTGTACTGACTGTGATGGGAGCTGGTGTTTACCTGCACTGACTGTGATTGGAGCTGGTGTTTACCTGCGCTGACTGTGATGGGGGCTGGTGTTTACCTGCGCTGACTGTGATGGGAGCTGGTGTTTACCTGCGCTGACTGTGATGGGAGCTGGTGTTTACCTGCGCTGACTGTGATGGGACCTGGTGTTTACCTGCGCTGACTGTGATGGGAGCTGGTGTTTACCTGCGCTGACTGTGATGGGAGCTGGTGTTTACCTGCGCTGACTGTGATGGGAGCTGGTGTTTACCTGTGCTGACTGTGATGGGAGCTGGTGTTTACCTGCACTGACTGTGATGGGAGCTGGTGTTTACCTGCACTGACTGTGATGGGAGCTGGTGTTTACCTGCACTGACTGTGATGGGAGCTGGTGTTTACCTGCACTGACTGTGATGGGAGCTGGTGTTTACCTGTACTGACTGTGATGGGAGCTGGTGTTTACCTGCACTGACTGTGATGGGAGCTGGTGTTTACCTGCACTGACTGTGATGGGAGCTGGTGTTTACCTGCACTGACTGTGATGGGAGCTGGTGTTTACCTGCACGGACTGTGATGGCAGCTGGTGTTTACCTGCACTGACTGTGATGGGAGCTGGTGTTTACCTGCACTGACTGTGATGGGAGCTGGTGTTTACCTGCGCTGACTGTGATGGGAGCTGGTGTTTACCTCTACTGACTGTGATGGGAGCTGGTGTTTACCTGTACTGACTGTGATGGGAGCTGGTGTTTACCTGCTCTGACTGTGATGGGAGCTGGTGTTTACCTGTACTGACTGTGATGGGAGCTGGTGTTTACCTGCACTGACTGTGATGGGAGCTGGTGTTTACCTGCGCTGACTGTGATGGGAGCTGGTGTTTACCTGTACTGACTGTGATGGGAGCTGGTGTTTACCTGCACTGACTGTGATGGGAGCTGGTGTTTACCTGCACTGACTGTGATGGGAGCTGGTGTTTACCTGCACTGACTGTGATGGGAGCTGGTGTTTACCTGCGCTGACTGTGATGGGAGCTGGTGTTTACCTGTACTGACTGTGATGGGAGCTGGTGTTTACCTGCGCTGACTGTGATGGGAGCTGGTGTTTACCTGCACTGACTGTGATGGGAGCTGGTGTTTACCTGTACTGCCTGTGATGGGAGCTGGTGTTTACCTGCACTGACTGTGATGGGAGCTGGTGTTTACCTGCACTGACTGTGATGGGAGCTGGTGTTTACCTGTACTGACTGTGATGGGAGCTGGTGTTTACCTGTACTGACTGTGATGGGAGCTGGTGTTTACCTGCGCTGACTGTGATGGGAGCTGGTGTTTAGCTGTACTGACTGTGATGGGAGCTGGTGTTTACCTGCACTGACTGTGATGGGAGCTGGTGTTTACCTGCACTGACTGTGATGGGAGCTGGTGTTTACCTGTACTGACTGTGATGGGAGCTGGTGTTTACCTGTACTGACTGTGATGGGAGCTGGTGTTTACCTGTACTGACTGTGATGGGAGCTGGTGTTTACCTGCACTGACTGTGATTGGAGCTGGTGTTTACCTGCGCTGACTGTGATGGGGGCTGGTGTTTACCTGTGCTGACTGTGATGGGAGCTGGTGTTTACCTGTACTGACTGTGATGGGAGCTGGTGTTTACCTGCTCTGACTGTGATGGGAGCTGGTGTTTACCTGTACTGACTGTGATGGGAGCTGGTGTTTACCTGCACTGACTGTGATGGGAGCTGGTGTTTACCTGCGCTGACTGTGATGGGAGCTGGTGTTTACCTGTACTGACTGTGATGGGAGCTGGTGTTTACCTGCACTGACTGTGATGGGAGCTGGTGTTTACCTGCGCTGACTGTGATGGGAGCTGGTGTTTACCTGTACTGACTGTGATGGGAGCTGGTGTTTACCTGCGCTGACTGTGATGGGAGCTGGTGTTTACCTGCACTGACTGTGATGGGAGCTGGTGTTTACCTGTACTGCCTGTGATGGGAGCTGGTGTTTACCTGCACTGACTGTGATGGGAGCTGGTGTTTACCTGCACTGACTGTGATGGGAGCTGGTGTTTACCTGTACTGACTGTGATGGGAGCTGGTGTTTACCTGTACTGACTGTGATGGGAGCTGGTGTTTACCTGCGCTGACTGTGATGGGAGCTGGTGTTTAACTGTACTGACTGTGATGGGAGCTGGTGTTTACCTGCACTGACTGTGATGGGAGCTGGTGTTTACCTGCACTGACTGTGATGGGAGCTGGTGTTTACCTGTACTGACTGTGATGGGAGCTGGTGTTTACCTGTACTGACTGTGATGGGAGCTGGTGTTTACCTGTACTGACTGTGATGGGAGCTGGTGTTTACCTGCACTGACTGTGATTGGAGCTGGTGTTTACCTGCGCTGACTGTGATGGGAGCTGGTGTTTACCTGTGGTGACTGTGATGGGAGCTGGTGTTTACCTGTACTGACTGTGATGGGAGCTGGTGTTTACCTGCGCTGACTGTGATGGGAGCTGGTGTTTACCTGCACTGACTGTGATGGGAGCTGGTGTTTACCTGTACTGACTGTGATGGGAGCTGGTGTTTACCTGCGCTGACTGTGATGGGAGCCTGGTGTTTACCTGCGCTGACTGTGATGGGAGCTGGTGTTTACCTGCGCTGACTGTGATGGGAGCTGGTGTTTACCTGCACTGACTGTGATGGGAGCTGGTGTTTACCTGCACTGACTGTGATGGGAGCTGGTGTTTACCTGCGCTGACTGTGATGGGAGCTGGTGTTTACCTGCACTGACTGTGATGGGAGCTGGTGTTTACCTGTACTGACTGTGATGGGAGCTGGTGTTTACCTGCGCTGACTGTGATGGGAGCTGGTGTTTACCTGCACTGATTGTGATGGGAGCTGGTGTTTACCTGCGTTGACTGTGATGGGAGCTGGTGTTTACCTGCGCTGACTGTGATGGGAGCTGGTGTTTACCTGCGCTGACTGTGATGGGAGCTGGTGTTTACCTGCGCTGACTGTGATGGGAGCTGGTGTTTACCTGTACTGACTGTGATGGGACCTGGTGTTTACCTGCGCTGACTGTGATGGGAGCTGGTGTTTACCTGCGCTGACTGTGATGGGAGCTGGTGTTTACCTGCGCTGACTGTGATGGGAGCTGGTGTTTACCTGTGCTGACTGTGATGGGAGCTGGTGTTTACCTGTGCTGACTGTGATGGGAGCTGGTGTTTACCTGTGCTGACTGTGATGGGAGCTGGTGTTTACCTGTACTGACTGTGATGGGAGCTGGTGTTTACCTGCGCTGACTGTGATGGGAGCTGGTGTTTACCTGCACTGACTGTGATGGGAGCTGGTGTTTACCTGTACTGCCTGTGATGGGAGCTGGTGTTTACCTGCGCTGACTGTGATGGGAGCTGGTGTTTACCTGCGCTGACTGTGATGGGAGCTGGTGTTTACCTGCGCTGACTGTGATGGGAGCTGGTGTTTACCTGCGCTGACTGTGATGGGAGCTGGTGTTTACCTGCACTGACTGTGATGGGAGCTGGTGTTTACCTGCACTGACTGTGATGGGAGCTGGTGTTTACCTGCGCTGACTGTGATGGGAGCTGGTGTTTACCTGCACTGACTGTGATGGGAGCTGGTGTTTACCTGCGCTGATTGTGATGGGAGCTGGTGTTTACCTGCTCTGACTGTGATGGGAGTTGGTGTTTACCTGTACTGACTGTGATGGGAGTTGGTGTTTACCTGTGCTGACTGTGATGGGAGCTGGTGTTTACCTGTACTGACTGTGATGGGAGTTGGTGTTTACCTGCGCTGACTGTGATGGGAGTTGGTGTTTACCTGTGCTGACTGTGATGGGAGCTGGTGTTTACCTGCGCTGACTGTGATGGGAGCTGGTGTTTACCTGCACTGACTGTGATGGGAGCTGGTGTTTACCTGCACTGACTGTGATGGGAGTTGGTGTTTACCTGCACTGACTGTGATTGGAGCTGGTGTTTACCTGCGCTGACTGTGATGGGGGCTGGTGTTTACCTGTGCTGACTGTGATGGGAGCTGGTGTTTACCTGCGCTGACTGTGATGGGAGCTGGTGTTTACCTGCGCTGACTGTGATGGGACCTGGTGTTTACCTGCGCTGACTGTGATGGGAGCTGGTGTTTACCTGCGCTGACTGTGATGGGAGCTGGTGTTTACCTGTGGTGACTGTGATGGGAGCTGGTGTTTACCTGTACTGACTGTGATGGGAGCTGGTGTTTACCTGCGCTGACTGCGATGGGAGCTGGTGTTTACCTGCACTGACTGTGATGGGAGCTGGTGTTTACCTGCACTGACTGTGATGGGAGCTGGTGTTTACCTGCGCTGACTGTGATGGGAGCCTGGTGTTTACCTGCGCTGACTGTGATGGGAGCTGGTGTTTACCTGCGCTGACTGTGATGGGAGCTGGTGTTTACCTGCACTGACTGTGATGGGAGCTGGTGTTTACCTGCACTGACTGTGATGGGAGCTGGTGTTTACCTGCGCTGACTGTGATGGGAGCTGGTGTTTACCTGCACTGACTGTGATGGGAGCTGGTGTTTACCTGTACTGACTGTGATGGGAGCTGGTGTTTACCTGCGCTGACTGTGATGGGAGCTGGTGTTTACCTGCACTGATTGTGATGGGAGCTGGTGTTTACCTGCGTTGACTGTGATGGGAGCTGGTGTTTACCTGCGCTGACTGTGATGGGAGCTGGTGTTTACCTGCGCTGACTGTGATGGGAGCTGGTGTTTACCTGTACTGACTGTGATGGGACCTGGTGTTTACCTGCGCTGACTGTGATGGGAGCTGGTGTTTACCTGCGCTGACTGTGATGGGAGCTGGTGTTTACCTGTGCTGACTGTGATGGGAGCTGGTGTTTACCTGTGCTGACTGTGATGGGAGCTGGTGTTTACCTGTGCTGACTGTGATGGGAGCTGGTGTTTACCTGTACTGACTGTGATGGGAGCTGGTGTTTACCTGCGCTGACTGTGATGGGAGCTGGTGTTTACCTGCACTGACTGTGATGGGAGCTGGTGTTTACCTGTACTGCCTGTGATGGGAGCTGGTGTTTACCTGCGCTGACTGTGATGGGAGCTGGTGTTTACCTGCGCTGACTGTGATGGGAGCTGGTGTTTACCTGCGCTGACTGTGATGGGAGCTGGTGTTTACCTGCACTGACTGTGATGGGAGCTGGTGTTTACCTGCACTGACTGTGATGGGAGCTGGTGTTTAGCTGTACTGACTGTGATGGGAGCTGGTGTTTACCTGCACTGATTGTGATGGGAGCTGGTGTTTACCTGCTCTGACTGTGATGGGAGTTGGTGTTTACCTGTACTGACTGTGATGGGAGCTGGTGTTTACCTGCGCTGACTGTGATGGGAGCTGGTGTTTAGCTGTACTGACTGTGATGGGAGCTGGTGTTTACCTGCACTGACTGTGATGGGAGCTGGTGTTTACCTGCACTGACTGTGATGGGAGCTGGTGTTTACCTGTACTGACTGTGATGGGAGCTGGTGTTTACCTGTACTGACTGTGATGGGAGCTGGTGTTTACCTGTACTGACTGTGATGGGAGCTGGTGTTTACCTGCACTGACTGTGATTGGAGCTGGTGTTTACCTGCGCTGACTGTGATGGGGGCTGGTGTTTACCTGTGCTGACTGTGATGGGAGCTGGTGTTTACCTGCGCTGACTGTGATGGGAGCTGGTGTTTACCTGCGCTGACTGTGATGGGACCTGGTGTTTACCTGCGCTGACTGTGATGGGAGCTGGTGTTTACCTGCGCTGACTGTGATGGGAGCTGGTGTTTACCTGCGCTGACTGTGATGGGAGCTGGTGTTTACCTGTACTGACTGTGATGGGAGCTGGTGTTTACCTGTGCTGACTGTGATGGGAGCTGGTGTTTACCTGTGGTGACTGTGATGGGAGCTGGTGTTTACCTGTACTGACTGTGATGGGAGCTGGTGTTTACCTGCGCTGACTGTGATGGGAGCTGGTGTTTACCTGCACTGACTGTGATGGGAGCTGGTGTTTACCTGTACTGACTGTGATGGGAGCTGGTGTTTACCTGCGCTGACTGTGATGGGAGCCTGGTGTTTACCTGCGCTGACTGTGATGGGAGCTGGTGTTTACCTGCGCTGACTGTGATGGGAGCTGGTGTTTACCTGCACTGACTGTGATGGGAGCTGGTGTTTACCTGCACTGACTGTGATGGGAGCTGGTGTTTACCTGCGCTGACTGTGATGGGAGCTGGTGTTTACCTGCACTGACTGTGATGGGAGCTGGTGTTTACCTGTACTGACTGTGATGGGAGCTGGTGTTTACCTGCGCTGACTGTGATGGGAGCTGGTGTTTACCTGCACTGATTGTGATGGGAGCTGGTGTTTACCTGCGTTGACTGTGATGGGAGCTGGTGTTTACCTGCGCTGACTGTGATGGGAGCTGGTGTTTACCTGCGCTGACTGTGATGGGAGCTGGTGTTTACCTGCGCTGACTGTGATGGGAGCTGGTGTTTACCTGTACTGACTGTGATGGGACCTGGTGTTTACCTGCGCTGACTGTGATGGGAGCTGGTGTTTACCTGCGCTGACTGTGATGGGAGCTGGTGTTTACCTGCGCTGACTGTGATGGGAGCTGGTGTTTACCTGTGCTGACTGTGATGGGAGCTGGTGTTTACCTGTGCTGACTGTGATGGGAGCTGGTGTTTACCTGTGCTGACTGTGATGGGAGCTGGTGTTTACCTGTACTGACTGTGATGGGAGCTGGTGTTTACCTGCGCTGACTGTGATGGGAGCTGGTGTTTACCTGCACTGACTGTGATGGGAGCTGGTGTTTACCTGTACTGCCTGTGATGGGAGCTGGTGTTTACCTGCGCTGACTGTGATGGGAGCTGGTGTTTACCTGCGCTGACTGTGATGGGAGCTGGTGTTTACCTGCGCTGACTGTGATGGGAGCTGGTGTTTACCTGCGCTGACTGTGATGGGAGCTGGTGTTTACCTGCACTGACTGTGATGGGAGCTGGTGTTTACCTGCACTGACTGTGATGGGAGCTGGTGTTTACCTGCGCTGACTGTGATGGGAGCTGGTGTTTACCTGCACTGACTGTGATGGGAGCTGGTGTTTACCTGCACTGATTGTGATGGGAGCTGGTGTTTACCTGCTCTGACTGTGATGGGAGTTGGTGTTTACCTGTACTGACTGTGATGGGAGTTGGTGTTTACCTGTGCTGACTGTGATGGGAGCTGGTGTTTACCTGTACTGACTGTGATGGGAGTTGGTGTTTACCTGCGCTGACTGTGATGGGAGTTGGTGTTTACCTGTGCTGACTGTGATGGGAGCTGGTGTTTACCTGCGCTGACTGTGATGGGAGCTGGTGTTTACCTGCACTGACTGTGATGGGAGCTGGTGTTTACCTGCACTGACTGTGATGGGAGTTGGTGTTTACCTGCACTGACTGTGATTGGAGCTGGTGTTTACCTGCGCTGACTGTGATGGGGGCTGGTGTTTACCTGTGCTGACTGTGATGGGAGCTGGTGTTTACCTGCGCTGACTGTGATGGGAGCTGGTGTTTACCTGCGCTGACTGTGATGGGACCTGGTGTTTACCTGCGCTGACTGTGATGGGAGCTGGTGTTTACCTGCGCTGACTGTGATGGGAGCTGGTGTTTACCTGCACTGACTGTGATGGGAGCTGGTGTTTACCTGTACTGACTGTGATGGGAGCTGGTGTTTACCTGCGCTGACTGTGATGGGAGCCTGGTGTTTACCTGCGCTGACTGTGATGGGAGCTGGTGTTTACCTGCGCTGACTGTGATGGGAGCTGGTGTTTACCTGCACTGACTGTGATGGGAGCTGGTGTTTACCTGCACTGACTGTGATGGGAGCTGGTGTTTACCTGCGCTGACTGTGATGGGAGCTGGTGTTTACCTGCACTGACTGTGATGGGAGCTGGTGTTTACCTGTACTGACTGTGATGGGAGCTGGTGTTTACCTGCGCTGACTGTGATGGGAGCTGGTGTTTACCTGCACTGATTGTGATGGGAGCTGGTGTTTACCTGCGTTGACTGTGATGGGAGCTGGTGTTTACCTGCGCTGACTGTGATGGGAGCTGGTGTTTACCTGCGCTGACTGTGATGGGAGCTGGTGTTTACCTGCGCTGACTGTGATGGGAGCTGGTGTTTACCTGCGCTGACTGTGATGGGAGCTGGTGTTTACCTGTACTGACTGTGATGGGACCTGGTGTTTACCTGCGCTGACTGTGATGGGAGCTGGTGTTTACCTGCGCTGACTGTGATGGGAGCTGGTGTTTACCTGCGCTGACTGTGATGGGAGCTGGTGTTTACCTGTGCTGACTGTGATGGGAGCTGGTGTTTACCTGTGCTGACTGTGATGGGAGCTGGTGTTTACCTGTGCTGACTGTGATGGGAGCTGGTGTTTACCTGTACTGACTGTGATGGGAGCTGGTGTTTACCTGCGCTGACTGTGATGGGAGCTGGTGTTTACCTGCACTGACTGTGATGGGAGCTGGTGTTTACCTGTACTGCCTGTGATGGGAGCTGGTGTTTACCTGCGCTGACTGTGATGGGAGCTGGTGTTTACCTGCGCTGACTGTGATGGGAGCTGGTGTTTACCTGCGCTGACTGTGATGGGAGCTGGTGTTTACCTGCGCTGACTGTGATGGGAGCTGGTGTTTACCTGCACTGACTGTGATGGGAGCTGGTGTTTACCTGCACTGACTGTGATGGGAGCTGGTGTTTACCTGCGCTGACTGTGATGGGAGCTGGTGTTTACCTGCACTGACTGTGATGGGAGCTGGTGTTTACCTGCACTGATTGTGATGGGAGCTGGTGTTTACCTGCTCTGACTGTGATGGGAGTTGGTGTTTACCTGTACTGACTGTGATGGGAGTTGGTGTTTACCTGTGCTGACTGTGATGGGAGCTGGTGTTTACCTGTACTGACTGTGATGGGAGCTGGTGTTTACCTGCGCTGACTGTGATGGGAGTTGGTGTTTACCTGTGCTGACTGTGATGGGAGCTGGTGTTTACCTGCGCTGACTGTGATGGGAGCTGGTGTTTACCTGCACTGACTGTGATGGGAGCTGGTGTTTACCTGCACTGACTGTGATGGGAGCTGGTGTTTACCTGCACTGATTGTGATGGGAGCTGGTGTTTACCTGCGTTGACTGTGATGGGAGCTGGTGTTTACCTGCGCTGACTGTGATGGGAGCTGGTGTTTACCTGCGCTGACTGTGATGGGAGCTGGTGTTTACCTGCGCTGACTGTGATGGGAGCTGGTGTTTACCTGCGCTGACTGTGATGGGAGCTGGTGTTTACCTGTACTGACTGTGATGGGACCTGGTGTTTACCTGCGCTGACTGTGATGGGAGCTGGTGTTTACCTGCGCTGACTGTGATGGGAGCTGGTGTTTACCTGCGCTGACTGTGATGGGAGCTGGTGTTTACCTGTGCTGACTGTGATGGGAGCTGGTGTTTACCTGTGCTGACTGTGATGGGAGCTGGTGTTTACCTGTGCTGACTGTGATGGGAGCTGGTGTTTACCTGTACTGACTGTGATGGGAGCTGGTGTTTACCTGCGCTGACTGTGATGGGAGCTGGTGTTTACCTGCACTGACTGTGATGGGAGCTGGTGTTTACCTGTACTGCCTGTGATGGGAGCTGGTGTTTACCTGCGCTGACTGTGATGGGAGCTGGTGTTTACCTGCGCTGACTGTGATGGGAGCTGGTGTTTACCTGCGCTGACTGTGATGGGAGCTGGTGTTTACCTGCGCTGACTGTGATGGGAGCTGGTGTTTACCTGCACTGACTGTGATGGGAGCTGGTGTTTACCTGCACTGACTGTGATGGGAGCTGGTGTTTACCTGCGCTGACTGTGATGGGAGCTGGTGTTTACCTGCACTGACTGTGATGGGAGCTGGTGTTTACCTGCACTGATTGTGATGGGAGCTGGTGTTTACCTGCTCTGACTGTGATGGGAGTTGGTGTTTACCTGTACTGACTGTGATGGGAGTTGGTGTTTACCTGTGCTGACTGTGATGGGAGCTGGTGTTTACCTGTACTGACTGTGATGGGAGTTGGTGTTTACCTGCGCTGACTGTGATGGGAGTTGGTGTTTACCTGTGCTGACTGTGATGGGAGCTGGTGTTTACCTGCGCTGACTGTGATGGGAGCTGGTGTTTACCTGCACTGACTGTGATGGGAGCTGGTGTTTACCTGCACTGACTGTGATGGGAGTTGGTGTTTACCTGCACTGACTGTGATTGGAGCTGGTGTTTACCTGCGCTGACTGTGATGGGGGCTGGTGTTTACCTGTGCTGACTGTGATGGGAGCTGGTGTTTACCTGCGCTGACTGTGATGGGAGCTGGTGTTTACCTGCGCTGACTGTGATGGGACCTGGTGTTTACCTGCGCTGACTGTGATGGGAGCTGGTGTTTACCTGCGCTGACTGTGATGGGAGCTGGTGTTTACCTGTGGTGACTGTGATGGGAGCTGGTGTTTACCTGTACTGACTGTGATGGGAGCTGGTGTTTACCTGCGCTGACTGTGATGGGAGCTGGTGTTTACCTGCACTGACTGTGATGGGAGCTGGTGTTTACCTGCACTGACTGTGATGGGAGCTGGTGTTTACCTGCGCTGACTGTGATGGGAGCCTGGTGTTTACCTGCGCTGACTGTGATGGGAGCTGGTGTTTACCTGCGCTGACTGTGATGGGAGCTGGTGTTTACCTGCACTGACTGTGATGGGAGCTGGTGTTTACCTGCACTGACTGTGATGGGAGCTGGTGTTTACCTGCGCTGACTGTGATGGGAGCTGGTGTTTACCTGCACTGACTGTGATGGGAGCTGGTGTTTACCTGTACTGACTGTGATGGGAGCTGGTGTTTACCTGCGCTGACTGTGATGGGAGCTGGTGTTTACCTGCACTGATTGTGATGGGAGCTGGTGTTTACCTGCGTTGACTGTGATGGGAGCTGGTGTTTACCTGCGCTGACTGTGATGGGAGCTGGTGTTTACCTGCGCTGACTGTGATGGGAGCTGGTGTTTACCTGTACTGACTGTGATGGGACCTGGTGTTTACCTGCGCTGACTGTGATGGGAGCTGGTGTTTACCTGCGCTGACTGTGATGGGAGCTGGTGTTTACCTGTGCTGACTGTGATGGGAGCTGGTGTTTACCTGTGCTGACTGTGATGGGAGCTGGTGTTTACCTGTGCTGACTGTGATGGGAGCTGGTGTTTACCTGTACTGACTGTGATGGGAGCTGGTGTTTACCTGCGCTGACTGTGATGGGAGCTGGTGTTTACCTGCACTGACTGTGATGGGAGCTGGTGTTTACCTGTACTGCCTGTGATGGGAGCTGGTGTTTACCTGCGCTGACTGTGATGGGAGCTGGTGTTTACCTGCGCTGACTGTGATGGGAGCTGGTGTTTACCTGCGCTGACTGTGATGGGAGCTGGTGTTTACCTGCACTGACTGTGATGGGAGCTGGTGTTTACCTGCACTGACTGTGATGGGAGCTGGTGTTTACCTGCGCTGACTGTGATGGGAGCTGGTGTTTACCTGCACTGACTGTGATGGGAGCTGGTGTTTACCTGTACTGACTGTGATGGGAGCTGGTGTTTACCTGCGCTGACTGTGATGGGAGCTGGTGTTTACCTGCACTGATTGTGATGGGAGCTGGTGTTTACCTGCACTGACTGTGATGGGAGCTGGTGTTTACCTGCGCTGACTGTGATGGGAGCTGGTGTTTACCTGCACTGACTGTGATGGGAGCTGGTGTTTACCTGCACTGATTGTGATGGGAGCTGGTGTTTACCTGCTCTGACTGTGATGGGAGTTGGTGTTTACCTGTACTGACTGTGATGGGAGTTGGTGTTTACCTGTGCTGACTGTGATGGGAGCTGGTGTTTACCTGTACTGACTGTGATGGGAGTTGGTGTTTACCTGCGCTGACTGTGATGGGAGTTGGTGTTTACCTGTGCTGACTGTGATGGGAGCTGGTGTTTACCTGCGCTGACTGTGATGGGAGCTGGTGTTTACCTGCACTGACTGTGATGGGAGCTGGTGTTTACCTGCACTGACTGTGATGGGAGTTGGTGTTTACCTGCACTGACTGTGATGGGAGCTGGTGTTTACCTGCTCTGACTGTGATGGGAGCTGGTGTTTACCTGCGCTGACTGTGATGGGGGCTGGTGTTTACCTGCACTGACTGTGATGGGAGCTGGTGTTTACCTGCGCTGACTGTGATGGGAGCTGGTGTTTACCTGCGCTGACTGTGATGGGAGCTGGTGTTTACCTGCGCTGACTGTGATGGGAGCTGGTGTTTACCTGTACTGATTGTGATGAGAGCTGGTGTTTACCTGCACTGACTGTGATGGGAGTTGGTGTTTACCTGTGCTGACTGTGATGGGAGCTGGTGTTTACCTGCAATGACTGTGATGGGAGCTGGTGTTTTCCTGCACTGACTGTGATGGGAGTTGGTGTTTACCTGTGCTGACTGTGATGGGAGCTGGTGTTTACCTGCACTGACTGTGATGGGAGCTGGTGTTTACCTGCTCTGACTGTGATGGGAGCTGGTGTTTACCTGCACTGACTGTGATGGGAGCTGGTGTTTACCTGCTCTGACTGTGATGGGAGCTGGTGTTTACCTGCGCTGACTGTGATGGGAGCTGGTGTTTACCTGCACTGACTGTGATGGGAGGTGGTGTTTACCTGCGCTGACTGTGATGGGAGCTGGTGTTTACCTGCACTGACTGTGATGGGAGCTGGTGTTTACCTGCGCTGACTGTGATGGGAGCTGGTGTTTACCTGCACTGACTGTGATGGGAGCTGGTGTTTACCTGCGCTGACTGTGATGGGAGCTGGTGTTTACCTGTACTGACTGTGATGGGAGCTGGTGTTTACCTGCACTGACTGTGATGGGAGCTGGTGTTTACCTGCGCTGACTGTGATGGCCTCCATGAACTGTTGTCTCCAGGAGTTGGTGCCCACCACCAGAGCCAGGTTCGTCTTCTTGATCAGCTTGTCCACCGTGTTCTGAGGGAAACACACAACATAGAAAGACAGAGTTTTAAACACACACACAAAAAAAACGATGTTTTAAGTGAGTAGGCAAGTCTGAAGCTGAAAATTCATATGAGCAGGGCACCACAAGGCCTACTTCACCCATCCTGCTCTACCAAGGTTTTACAGCACCACAAGGCCTACTTCACCCAACCTGCTCTACCAAGGTTTTACAGCACCACAAGGCCTACTTCACCCATCCTGCTCTACCAAGGTGTTCCAGCACCACAAGGCCTACTTCACCCATCCTGCTCTACCAAGGTGTTCCAGCACCACAAGGCCTACTTCACCCATCCTGCTCTACCAAGGTGTTCCAGCACCACAAGGCCTACTTCACCCATCCTGCTCTACCAAGGTGTTCCAGCACCACAAGGCCTACTTCACCCATCCTGCTCTACCATGGTGTTCCAGCACCACAAGGCCTACTTCACCCATCCTGCTCTACCAAGGTTTTACAGCACACAGCTCTGATCTACTACAGAGTATTCTGTTAGAAACACAGAAAGAGAAGACACTCAGACTCAATGTCCCAAATAATTTTTTTGAATAATTTTAAATTTTAAATATTTGAATATATAAAACATACAACCTACTTGCAGTGAAGCCGCTCAACAACTACATCACATAAGTCCTCTGACAGACTCCCATTTCAGAGCGACACACAGAAACAACCAGGGTCAACGCCCTGCTGAAGGGCACGTCGACAGATCTCCCACAAGGTCAAAAACGGGAACCCGAACTAGCGACTTATCAGCCACAGGCCCAAGCTCCCAACCATCAGCACACCAGCCCTCCAAGATCCCCCCACAGTTCCCCAAGAGCTGCCCCTCAACTATCCGAGACACCCCCCAAAAGCCCCCCCCCAGAAAAAAATGATAAATAATCTCCTCACCCAAGAACTCCCTCAAATGCACCAACAAGCAACAAAATTACCAAAAAAGAAAAAAGAGAAAAATGAAGGAAAAAACAGAAACAACAAAAAACAAAAATCATAACAGCAAGTCCAACTGAATATGTTTGAGTTCATGCATAGCACTATTTACATGTGTGTTTGTATGTTCATGTGTGTGCATTTGTTTTATTTTCATTTTGTTTCACCTTTATTTAAACTAGGCAAGAGCAAGAACAAATTCGTATGTATAATGACGGACGACGCCGGCCAAACACGAACGACGCTGGGCCAATTGTGCACCGCTCTATGGGACTCCCAATTCACGGCTGGTTGTGATACAGCCTGAAATCGAACCAAGGTCTGTAGTGACGCCTCTAGCACTGAAATGCAGTGCCTTAGACCGCTGCGCCACTCGGGAGCCTCCATTTGAATGAGAGTGTGTGTATATGCGTGTGCACAAACATCTGCACGGCATCAGCCTCAGGCAAACAGGCATTAGCTGTGACAACACTGCCCCTCAGTGTCATTCAAACATACTTTTTAATTATGTTTTATTTTCACTTTTATCTTTTGACCGTCATTCTATCCCAGCAACTCCACTCCCACTTGTCTCCAATTCCACATCCCAACCCTCAGCTTTCCTCAGCCCATCCCATCTCAACCGCAGCGGCAGTGCTATTTGCAGTGTTAGCTCTCTCAACTTGAGGTGACACACTTTTTCCCTATATAGTGCACTACTTTTGGCCAGAGCTGGCACCCTATTCCCTATATAGTACATTACTTTTAACCAGAGCTGGCACCCTATTCCCTATATAGTGCACTACTTTTAACCAGAGCTGGCACCCTATTCCCTATATAGTGCACTACTTTTAACCAGAGCTGGCACCCTATTCCCTATATAGTGCGCTACTTTTAACCAGAGCTGGCACCCTATTCCCTATATAGTGCACTACTTTTGGCCAGAGCTGGCACCCTATTCCCTATATAGTGCACTACTTTTAACCAGAACTGGCACCCTATTCCCTATATAGTGCAGTACTTTTGGCCAGAGCCAAAATATAAGTAATAATAATAAAATAATAAGGAATAGGGTGCCTTTTGGGACACATGCTCAGTCACAAACACAGTCTAATGAAGAGACTTGAACATGAAGACTCAGAGGAGGTCGTTATCCGAATGAAGACATGCAGTTTACATGATTCACCACCTGGTGGCAGTGACATCAACTGAATTAAAACACACTTCAACCTAACATGATGGGTAGAGTGTTTCGCTGTGTGCAGTGTGTGTGTGTGTGGAGTGTGTGTGTGTTCGTGGGTGTGTTTGTGTGTGTGTGTGTGTGTGTGTGTGTGGAGTGTGTGTGTGTGTGGAGTGTGTGTGTGTGTGTGTGTGTGTGGAGTGTGTGTGTGTGTGTGCTTGTGTGTGGAGTGTGTGTGTGTGGAGTGTGTGTGTGTGTGGAGTGTGTGTGTGTGTGTGCTTGTGTGTGGAGTGTGTGTGTGTGGAGTGTGTGTGTGTGTGGAGTGTGTGTGTGTGTGTGTGTCTATTGTCCCGTACCTTGAACTCATAGGACTCCTCGATGATGACCTCCATTTTGGAGTGTTCCCCCAGCACTGGTTTCGCCATCTCTGCAATCCGCCTAGCTTCCTCTTCCTCTGACAACAACTTTGGGACATCTTTGGAGAGGAAAGGAGAGGAGAGACAGGGAGAGGAGAGGAGGGGGGGCGGAGGGGAGACAGGGAGAGGAGAGGAGGGGGAGGGGATGAAGGGGGAGGGGAGGGGTGGAGGGGAGACAGGGAGATGAGGGGGAGGGGATGAAGGGGGAGGGGAGGGGCGGAGGGGAGACAGGGGGAGGAGAGGAGGGGGGAGGGGAGGGTGAGAGAAACAGGGAGAGTAGAGAGAGGGAGAGAGAGAGAGAGAGACAGATCCTGGTCATAACACATCAAACCCCTCCCTCGGAAGTAGCGTATGGAAGTTATTTGCATGCAGCAACTCGTTG